>NC_041384.1:595066303-595166140 GCF_002162155.2 Triticum dicoccoides
TTGCCGCCACCGCAGCCCTGCGCCGCCGCCGCCGCCGCCCGCGTCGCTTGCCGCCGCCGCAGCCCCGCGCCACCGCCGCCCGCGTCGCTTGCCGCCTCCGCAGCCCCGTGCCGCTGCCGCCCCGCGAGCCGCCGCCCCGCCCGCACCTCGCCTCACCGGACCTCTCGCCGGAGGTAGCCGCCGAACTCCGCCGCCGGTTTTTTCATAAAAACTGTCCGGGTTTTTTTAGAAACTCTAGATCCATTTTTTGGTTTCGCCGGTTTTTTTGGTTCTTCTAGTTAGCGGACGTTCATCCGAACGTTCGTTTTAACGATCGGTTTTTGCCCGTTAGTTACAGCAAACGAACGCTTGTTCGTTGTCAGCTTTCTTTTATCAGATTTATTCCGCGATTTTCTTTGATCGCGATTTCTGACCCGATCTTAGTTTCTGTTTTTCTTTTCGCTCATTAGTCGGAATCAGGCGATTCAAGCACCTAGAGTTTCGTCTTGAAACCCTCTTTCTGTTTAACCAACTCAAACAAGTTTTTGCTACTGTAAAATTTGACCTAGTTTCAGATTAGTAAACGAAGCTTCTTTCTTTCGCCTTTTGAGTTTCGTTGCTCTGTTTGATTTAATTTTTTTGTGAACCGGAGTTCTTAATTTGAACTTTCTGGTCAACCTCTCTTTTTGAGTTTTGCTTGTGCATCGTTGCTTGTTACTTATGTATGCTATTGTTTTCTTGCGATAGAACACCCGGAGTGTGAAGCTAACTACTACGAGTCCCTAGGTTTCGCAGATCGTCAGCAAGGCAAGTAACACTTTGATCATATCCCTTTATCACCCAGTTTTTATGCATTAGTTCCAATCCTCAAACATTGAATGATTAGGATGTCATTAACTTGTGGGTTGGGAAGTAGTTGATGAGGTAGAACCTATTGCCCTGTTATATTCAAACCGTTGGGAGTTACTTCTATGCTTGCTTATATTACTATGCTATGCTATGCTCGTAGACGTGGTTTGGGTTTCAGTGAAATACATGATAGATGTGAGCTTGTTAATTAATGGTTCAACTTAAGGTGGCAACTTAAATTAACATCTGGGTGGATTGAGGCACCTGGAGTACCCAGTGTTGCCTGTATTTTTTTGGAAATCCCGGAGTACCCGTGTGATCTTCCTACGGACCGCCACCCAGGCTCAAAGGGAACTGAGATGATTCATGCTAGAAACTTCCGTGTGCAGCCACAAGCTATTATGGGCTGTAGCATCATTGAGTAAGTTACGTGAAGCTCTTGAAGAGGCAGATCAGCAGGTAGTGGGATGTAGGTTTGGTATGGTCTGTCCGGAGTAGAGAGTTAATGTTTCTGAAAGACTGTGTCTCGGCCATCCGTTTCTCAAACACCCTGTAGTGCGAGAAAACCAACGGAGGCGATCGAGTCTTGTGGGGAAAAGTTTGCAAACCTCTGCAGAGTGTACAATCTAATCATGGTTAGCCGTGTCCCCGGTTATGGACAATTCTTGAGTATCTGGTACTTGGGTTATCACATGTATCCCATCATGTTTAATTAATATTGTTGGGTTGTTAATCACTTTACTTGGGATTGAGTTGGAGAAACCTTCTCAATGATGTTTCAACAAACATGATAGTTAAATAAAATCTATTCCTTTGTTGTAGGGAAAAATTGGCTTTTTGCAAAAACTATAACCATAGAGCTTTCCACTAGCCAAATATGCATGTAGTGATAGCATTATTCTGTTCTTGCTCTACTGTGTTACTTTGCCAGCATATTCCATGTGCTGACCCATTTTCGGGCTACAACGTATTATGTTGTAGACTTTTCAGACGAGGAGTAAGGTTCGTTAGGTCGTTGTCGTGCAGCTCAACTATGCCGTTGGAGTTGATGGACTCACTTTATCTTCCAAGCCTTCCGCTGTTATCGTATTAGATGCCCTTAAGCCATATTACTGTAATAAGTTCTCTCTTGAGACATTCGATGTAATAAGTGTGTGATTTCTACTCTGTTATAAATCCTTCGAGTACTATGTGTGTCAACATTACCGATCCAGGGATGACACGGAAGCACAGAGACCTGACCATCTGAGGTCGGGTCGCTACAGTTACGATAAAGTTATTTGTCCCTAGGCAATCGATAACTAGACTAGTAATCATTATTGCAATTTAATTTGAGGGAGAGGCATAAGCTAACATAATTTCTCTACTTGGATCATACACACTTATGATTGGAACTCTAGCAAGCATCCGCAACTACTAAAGATCATTAAGGTATAACCCAACCATAGCATTAAAGTATCAAGTCCTCTTTATCCCATACGCAAACAACCTACTTACTCGGGTCTGTGCTTCTGTCACTCACGCCACCCACCATAAGCAAATCATGAACATATTACAAACCCTACAGCGGGGATCTCTCACGCTTGCGTGACATGGAGAGCACCATAGGATAGCACAAATAATAAAACATGTAACTCAAACCAATCACGATCATCAATTAACCCATAGGACAAAACGGATCAACTCAAACATCATAGGATATACATACATCATTGGGAAATAATATATAGCGTTGAGCACCATGTTTAAGTAGAGATTACAGCGGGTAAAAGAGGGGTTACACCGCTGCATAGAGGGGGGAAGAGTTGGTGATGATGGCGATGAAGTTGTTGGTGAAGATTGCGCTGATGATGATGGCCCCCAGTGGCACTCCGGTGCCACCGGAAGCGAGGGGGAGAGAGCCCCCCTCCTTCTTCTTCTTCCTTGACCTCCTCCCTAGATGGGAGAAGGGTTTCTCCTCTTGTCCTTGGTCTCCATGGCATGGGAGGGGCAAGTGCCCCTCCGGGATTGGATCTGTCTCTCTGTCTCTCTCTGTTTCCGCGTTCTCCCTGGCTGCCCTTTCACCGTTTCGTATATATATGGAGATCCGTAACTTCGATTGGACTGAAATCTTCGCCGAGATTTTTTTCTTTTGAAAATTAGCTTTCTTGCGGCAAAAGAATAGCAGCAACCGCCTTACGGGGGGCCCACGAGGGTCTGGGGCACGCCCCCCTGCCTCGTGCCCCCCCTCGGGAACCTTCTCGCGTGGATTTTTCTTCCCATATTTTCCATATATTCCAAAAATAATCTCTGTCCATTTTATCCCATTTGGACTCCGTTTGATATGGATTTTCTGAGAAACAAAAAACATGCAACAAACAGGAACTGTCACTGGGCACTGGATCAATATGTTAGTCCCCAAAAATAGTATAAAAAGCTGACAAAAGTATATGAAAGTTGTAGAATATTGGCATGGAACAATCAAAAATTATACATACGACGGAGACATATTAGCATCCCCAAGCTTAATTCCTACTCGTCCTCGAGTAGGTAAATGATAAAAAAGATAATTTTTGATGTGGAATGCTACCTAACATAATCTTGATCACATATCTAATCATGGCATGAATATTAAGATACGAGTGATTCAAAGCAATAGTCTATCATTTAACATAAAAAGAATAATACTTCAAGCCTACTAATAAAGCAATCATGTCTTTTCAAAATAACATGGCCAAAGAAAGTTATCCCTACAAAATCATATGGTTTGGCTATGCTCCATCTTCATCACACAAAATATTCAAATCATGCACAACCCCAATGACAAGCCAAGAAATTGTTTCATACTTTTGATGTTCTCAAACCTTTTCAACTTTCACGCAATACATGAGCGTGAGCCATGCACATAGCATTATAGGTGGAATAGAATGGTGGTTGTGGAGAAGACAAAAAGGAGAAGATAGTCTCACATCAACTAGGCGTATTAACGGGCTATGGAGATGCCCATCAATCGATGTCAATGTGAGGAGTAGGGATTGCCATGCAACGGATGCACTAGAGCTATAAGTGTATGAAAGCTCAAACTGAAACTAAGTGGGCATGCATCCAACTTGCTTGCTCATGAAGACCTTGGGCATTTGAGGAAGCCCATCATCGGAATATACAAGCCTAGTTCTATAATGAAAATTCCCACTAGTATATGAAAGTGATAACTCAAGAGACTCTCTATATGAAGAACATGGTGCTACTTTGAAGCACAAGTGTGGTAAACGGATAGTAACATTGCCCCTTCTCTCTTTTTCTCTCATTTTTGGGCCTTCCCCTTTTTTTGGCCTTTCTCCTTTTTTTTCTTTTTTTATTTTCTTTTTCGTCCGGAGTCTCATCCCGACTTGTGGGGGAATCATAGTGTCCATCATCCTTTCCTCACTGGGGCAATGCTCTAATAATGATGATCATCACACTTTTATTTACTTACAACTCAATACTACAACTTGATACTAGAACAAGATATGACTCTATATGAATGCCTCCGACGGTGTACCGGGATGTGCAATGATCTAGCGTAGCAATGACATCAAAAAACAGAAAAGCCATGAAAACATCATGCTAGTTATCTTACGATCATGCAAAGCAATATGACAATGAATGCTCAAGTCATGTATATGATGATGATGGAAGTTGCATGGCAATATATCTCGGAATGGCTATGGAAATGCCATGATAGGTAGGTATGGTGGCTGTTTTGAGGAAGGTATATGGTGGGTTTATGGTACCGGCGAAAGTTGCGCGGTACTAGAGAGGCTAGCAATGGTGGAAGGGTGAGAGTGCGTATAATCCATGGACTCAACATTAGTCATAAAGAACTCACATACTTATTGCAAAAGTCTATTAGCTATCGAAACAAAGTACTACACGCATGCTCCTAGGGGATAGATTGGTAGGAAAAGACCATTGCTCGTCCCCGACCGCCACTCATAAGGAAGACAATCAATAAATAAATCATGCTCCGACTTCATCACATAACGGTTCACCATACGTGCATGCTACGGGAATCACAAACTTCAACACACGTATTTCTACAATCCACAACTACCCACTAGCATGACTCTAATATCACCATCTTTATATCACAAAACTATTGCAAGGAATCAAACATATCATATTCAGTGATCTACAAGTTTTATGTAGGATTTTATGACTAACCATGTGAATGACCAGTTACTGTCAGCTCTCTAAATAGATATAAGTGAAGCAAGAGAGTTTAATTCTTTCTAAAAAATATATTCCCACACACTAACAAATATAAGTGAAGCAAAAGAGCATTCTACAAATGGCGGTTTTCTATGTGAAGAGAAACAGGCAATCCAAACTTCAAATGATATAAGCGAAGCACATTAAGCATTCTATAAAGCCATACTCAAAATATATAAGTGAAGTGCAATGAGAATCTATAAATCAACCAAGGACTATCTCATACTAGCATGGTGCATAAAATAAAAGTGAAAACTAAATGCAAAAGACGCTCCAAGATTGCACATATCGCATGAACGAAACGAATCCGAAACCATACCGATACTTGTTGAAGAAAGAGGGGATACCTTCCAGGGCATCCCCAAGCTTAGACGCTTGAGTCTCCTTGAATATTTACTTGGGGTGCCTAGGGCATCCACAAGCTTGATATCTTGCCTCTCTTCCTTCTTCTCATATCGAGACCTTCTCGATCATCGAACACTTCATCCACACAAAACTTCAACAGAAAACTCGGTAAGATCCGTTAGTATAATAAAGCAAATCACTACTCTAAGTACTGTTGGAAACCAATTCATATTTTGTTTTTTCATTACAGCTACTGTAATATAACTTTTCCATGGCTTAATCCACTAATATAAATCGATAGTTTCATCAAAACAAGCAAACTATGCATCAAAAACAGAATTTATCTAAAACAGAATAGTCTGTAATAATATGAACATTCACCGTACCTCTGGTACTCCAAAAATTCTACCATAATTAGTAAAAATAAAATATTTGTATAGAAAGACAGTTCAAAACGAATCAGAACCATTTGGTGTTCCAGTAAAAAATGTAAAATCGCGCACTACAGCTAAAGTTTCTGTCCTGCACCGTACAAACCAACAAGCATCTAAAACATCCTAAAGGCAAACCTTGGCACATTGGTAATTTGCTTAAAATCCTAATATGCTAGGTATTCAAAGTTAGTGAATTTTTCTTAAGAGTGTTTTGAATACTAAGAGAAGTTTGATGCTTGATGATTGTTTTGAGATATGGAGGTAATAATATCAAAGTCGTGCTAGTTGAGTAGTTGTGAAATTGAGAAATACTTGTGTCGAGGTTTGCAAGTCCCGTAGCATGCACGTATGGTAAATGTTATGCAACAAATTTGAAACATGAGGTGTTATTTGATTGTCTTCCTTATGAGTGGCGGTCGGGGACGAGCGATGGTCTTTTCCTACCAATCTATCCACCTAGGAGCATGCGCGTAGTACCAAGGTTTTTGATGACTTGTAGATTTTTGCAATAAGTATGTGAGTTCTTTATGACTAATGTTGAGTGCATGGATTATACGCACTCTCACCCTTCCATCCTTGCTAGCCTCTTCGGTACCGTGCATTGCCCTTTCTCACATTGAGAGTTGGCGCAAACTTCGCCGGTGCATCCAAACCCCGTGATATGATACGCTCTTTTCACACACAAACCTCCTTATATCTTCCTCAAAAAATCCACCATACCTACCTATTATGGCATTTCCATAGCAATTCCGAGATATATTGCCATGCAACTTTCCATCATTCCGTTCATCATGACACATTCATTATTGTCATATTGCTTAGCATGATCATGTAGTTGACATAGTATTCATGGCCAAGCCACCGTTCATAATGCTTTCATACATGTCACTCTTGGTCCATTGCATATCCCGGTACACCGCCGGGGTCATTCATATAGAGTCATATTTTGTTCTAGTATCGAGTTCTAATCATTGAGTTGTAAATAAATAGAAGTGTGATGATCATCATTTTCTAGAGCATTGTCCCAAGTGAGGAATATAAGAAAAGATAAAAGGCCATAAAAAAGAGAAGGCCCAAAAAAATGAGAGAAAAAGAGAGAAGGGACAATGTTACTATCCTTTGCCACACTTGTGCTTCAAAGTAGCACCATAATCTTCATGATAGAGAGTCTCTTGTCTTATCACTTTCATATACTAGTGGGAATTTTTCATTATAGAACTTGGCTTGTATATTCCAACGATGGGCCTCCTCAAGTGCCCTGGGTCTTCGTGAGCAAGCAAGTTGGATGCACACCCACTAGTTTCTTTTGTTGAGCTTTCATACATTTATAGCTCTAGTGCATCCGTTGCATGGCAATCCCTATTCCTTGCATTAACATCAATCAGTGGGCATCTCCATAGCCCATTGATTAGCCTCGTTGATGTGAGACTTTCTCTTTTTTTGTCTTCTCCACATAACCCCCTCATTATATTCTATTCCACCCATAGTGCTATGTCCATGGCTCGCGCTCATATATTGCGTGAAAGTTTATAGGTTTGAGATTACTAAAGTAAGAAACAATTGCTTGGCTTGTCATTGGGGTTGTGCATGATGAGAGCATTCTTGTGTGACGAAAATGAAACATGACTAAACCATATGATTTTGTAGGGATGAACTTTCTTTGTCCATGTTATTTTGAGAAGACATAATTGCTTAGTAAGTATGCTTGAAGTATTATTATTTTTATGTCAATATGAACTTTTGTCTTGAATCTTTCGGATCTGAATATTCATACCACAATTAAGAAGAATTACATTAAAATTATGCCAAGTAGCACTCCGCATCAAAAATTCTGTTTTTATCATTTACCTACTCGAGGACGAGCAGGAATTAAGCTTGGGGATGCTTGATACGTCTCCAACGTATCTATAATTTTTGATTGCTCCATGCTATTTTATCTACTATTTTGGACATTATTGGGCTTTGTTATCCAGTTTTATATTATTTTTGGGACTAACCTATTAACCGGAGGCCCAGACCAGAATTGCTGTTTTTTGCCTGTTTTAGGGTTTCGAAGAAAAGGAATATCAAACGGAGTCCAAACGGAATGAAACCTTTGGGAACGTGATTTTCTCAACGAATAAGACCTAGGAGACTTGGACCCTACGTCAAGGCACAAGAGAGGAGGCCACGAGGTAGGGGGGTGCGCCTGCCTACCCCAGGCACACCCTCCACCCTCGTGGGCCCCCTGTTGCTCCACCGACGTACTCCTTCCTCCTATATATATATCCACGTATCCCCAAACGATCAGAAATGGAGCCAAAACCCTAATTCCACCGCCGTAACTTTCTGTATCCATGAGATCCCATCTTGGGGCCTGTTTCGGAGCTCCGCCGGAGGGGGCGTCGATCACGGAGGGCTTCTACATCAACACCATAGCCCCTCCGATGAAGTGTGAGTAGTTTACCTTAGACCTACGGGTCCATAGTTAGTATCTAGATGGCTTCTTCTCTCTTTTTGGATCTCAATACAATGTTCTCCCCCTCTCTTGTGGAGATCTATTCGATGTAATCTTCTTTTTGCGGTGTGTTTGTTGAGACCGATGAATTGTGGGTTTATGATCAAGTCTATCTATGAATAATATTTGAATATTCTCTGAATTCTTTTATGTATGATTGGTTATCTCTGCAAGTTTCTTCAAATTATCATTTTGGTTTTGCCTACTAGATTGATCTTTCTTGCAATGGGAGAACTGCTTAGCTTTGGGTTCAATCTTGCGGTGTCCTTTCCCAGTGACAGTAGGGGCAGCAAGGCACGTATTGTATTGTTGCCATCGAGGATAACAAGATGGGGTTTTCTTCATATTGCATGAGTCTATCCCTCTACATCATGTCATCTTGCTTAAGGTGTTACTCTGTTTTTAACTTAATACTCTAGAAGCATGCTGGATAGTGGTTGATGAGTGGAGTAATAGTAGTAGATGCAGGCGGGAGTCGGTCTACTTGTCTCGGACGTGATGCCTATATACATGATCATGCCTAGATATTCTCATAACTATGCTCAATTATGTCAATTGCTCAGCAGTTATTTGTTCACCCACCGTAGAATACTTATGCTCTCGAGAGAAGCCACTAGTGAAACCTATGGCCCCGGGTCTATCTTTATCATATTGATCTCCTACTACTTAGTTATTTCCTTTTGCTTTTACTTTGCCTTTATTTTACTTTGCATCTTTATCACAAAAATACCAAAAATATTATCTTTATCATATCTATCAGATCTCACTCTCGTATGTGGCCTTATAAGGATTGACAACCCCAATTTGCGTTGGTTGTGAGGATTTATTTGTTTTGTGCAGGTACGAGGGACTCGCGCGTAGCCTCCTACTGGATTGATACCTTGGTTCTCAAAAACTGAGGGAAATACTTACGCTACTTTGCTGCATCATCCCTTACTCGTCGGGGAAAACCAACACAGTGCTCAAGAGGTAGCAAGAGAGACTTTCTCCTTTTTTGTCTTCTCCACATAACCCCCATCATCATATTCTATTCCACCCATAGTGCTATGCCCATGGCTCGTGCTCATATATTGCGAGAAAGTTTATAGTTTTGAGATTACTAAAGTATGAAACAATTTCTTGGCTTGTCATCAGGGTTGTGCATGATGAGAGCATTCTTGTGTGACGAAAATGGAGCATGACTAAACTATATGATTTTGTAGGGATGAACTTTCTTTGGCCATGTTATTTTGGGAAGACATAATTGCTTAGTTAGTATGCTTGAAGTATTTTTTTGTCAATATGAACTTTTATCTCGAATCTTTCGGATCTGAATATTCATACCACAATTAAGAAGGATTACATTAAATTTATGCCAAGTAGCACTCCACATCAAAATTATCTTTTTTATTGTTTACCTACTCGAGGACGAGCAGGAATTAAGCTTGGCGATGCTTGATACGTCTCCAACGTATCTATAATTGTTGATTGCTCCATGCTATTTTATCTACTGTTTTGGACATTATTGGGCTTTATTATCCACTTTTATATTATTTTTGGGACTAACCTATTAACCGAAGGCCCAGCCCAGAATTGCTATTTTTTTCCTACTTCAGAGTTCGTAGAAAAGGAATATCAAACGTAGTCCAAACGGAATGAAACCTTCGGGAACGTGATTTTCGGAACGAACATGATCCAGGAGACTTGGATCCTACGTCAAGAAATAAAGGAGGAAGCCACGAGGTAGGGGGGCGCGGCCTCCACCCTCGTAGGCCCCCTGTTGCTCCACCGACGTACTCCTTCCTCCTATATATACCTACGTACCCCCAAACGATCAGATACGAAGCCAAAAACCAAATTCCACCGCCGCAACCTTCTGTATCCATGAGATCCCATCTTTGGGCCTGTTTCGGAGCTCCGCCGGAGGGGGCATCCATCATGGAGGGCTTCTACATCAACACCATAGCCTCTCCGATGAAGTGTGAGTAGTTTACCTCAGACCTTCGGGTCCATAGTTATTATCTAGATGGCTTCTTCTCTCTTTTTGGATCTCAATACAATGTTCTCCCCCTCTCTTGTGGAGATCTATTCGATGTAATCTTCTTTTTGTGGTGTGTTTGTTGAGACCGATGAATTGTGGGTTTATGATCAAGATTATCTATGAACAATATTTGAATCTTCTCTGAATTCTTTTATGTATGATTGGTTATCTTTGCAAGTCTCTTGGAATTATCAGTTTGGTTTGGCCTACTAGATTGATCTTTCTTGCAATGGGAGAAGTGCTTAGCTTTGGGTTCAATCTTGCAGTGTCCTTTCCCAGTGACAGTAGGGGCAGCAAGGCACGTATTGTATTGTTGCCATCGAGGATAACAAGATGGTTTTTCATCATATTGCATGAATTTATACCTCTACATCATGTCATCTTGCTTAAGGCGTTACTCTGTTTTCATGAACTTAATACTCTAGATGCATGCTGGATAGAGGTCGATGAGTGGAGTAATAGTAGTAGATGCAGGCAGGAGTCGGTCTACTTGTCTCGGACGTGATGCCTATATACATGATCATACCTAGATATTCTCATAACTATGCTCAATTTTGTCAATTGCTCAATAGTAATTCGTTCACCCATCGTAAAATACTTATGCTCTTGAGAGAAGCCACTAGTGAAACCTATGGCCCTCGGGTCTATCTTCATCATATTAATCTTCCTTTGCTTTTTACTTTGCTTTTATTTTACTTTGCATCTTTATCACAAAAATACCAAAAATATTATCCTATCATATCTATCAGATCTCACTCTCGTAAGTGACCATGAAGGGATTGACAACCCCTTATCGCGTTGGCTGCGAGGAGTTATTTGTTTTTTGCAGGTACGAGGGACTCGTGCGCAACCTCCTACTGGATTGATACCTTGGTTCTCAAAAACCGAGGGAAATACTTACGCTACTTTGCTGCATCATCCTTTCCTCTTCAAGGAAATCCAACGCAGTGCTCAAGAGGTAGCACCTAGCTTAATGGCTTTAAAGAAAGTGCTGACAGGGAGACAACCCATAAGTTTTAGAGATTCATTTATTTCTATTGAGTGCTTTCATATAGTTTAAAAACAAAATAAAAATAAAGAGGGGAACCCAAAACTTTTTCAAAAAGGAAAGTGAAAGTGAGAGAGACAAGCATTGTTGAAGTGGGGGAGCTCCTTGAACTTTGTTCATGCTCACGGAAACTTTGTGAATCTTGATTACAGAAGCTTTTCAACAAAAATAATTATCCCCTTGTACAATTCCATTGTATTATAAAAATATTGTGCCAAGGTTTGCCTTTAGGATGTTTACTTTGCTTGTTGGTTTGTACGGTGCAGGACAAACACTTTGGCTGTAGTGCGTGATTTTACATTTTTACTGGAACGTCAAACGGTTCTGAAACTTTTTGCACTATCTTTCTATACAAATTGTTTATTTTTCCTAATTTTGGTAGAATTTTTGGAGTACCAGAGGTACAGTTAATGTTCAGATTATTACAGACTATTATGTTTTTGACAGATTCTGTTTTTGATGCATAGTTTGCTTGTTTTGATGAAACTATCGATTTATATCAGCGGATTAAGCCATGTAAAAGTTATATTATAGTAGCTACAATGCAAAAACAAAATATGAATTGGTTTGCAATAGTACTTAGAGTAGTGATTTGCTTTATTATACTAACGGATCTTACCGAGCTTTCTGTTGAGTTTTGTGTGGATGAAGTGTTTGAAGATGTAACATCCCAAAATTCTAAATTTTGGAATGTTATAATAATAGATAGATTTGATTGACTGTTTTATTGAGTGACTGAAAGTGAGTGCAATTCGAAACTTTTGAAAGTTAAATGAGAGGGAATAAAAGGACTTTCCCAAACTTTCATTTTGCTTTTATGGATCTCCATGAATTCAAATGCTTTTCAACACAAAACCCTAGAGAGAAGGTGACATGACTTCTTCCATTTAAATTAAATGAAAAAGGTTGTTGAAAAATATTTGAATTTCATTTGAAAATATTTCAAATTCATAAACTTCAAGCAACTCAATGATTTTCATGAGAGAAGATAAAATGACTTCTTCAAAATATATGAAATATGAGTTGGAAGTTAAAAGGATCAAATTCAAAGTCCTTTTGGAAATTATTTTTCAATTTGGAGTTATTTGGGTTTTATTCAAATTATTTTTCTCCAAAAACAAAATACATGGAAAATAGGCTAACATGATTCCCTACATCAGAAAATTGGAGATAAATAAATTTGAAGTCATTTTGGTATTCTTAAAATGATGTTTATTGGATTATAGTAGGGCAGTAGCACTCTTTGATTTATTTTAATTTGTGTGAATTTTATTTAATGCTAGGAAAATGTTCACGTTGTAGAAAATGTTTTTCTGAAAATTTTGATATATTATATGCCTAGGTTCTATTTTCTTTTTGTTTGCTTTATTTTATTTTCCGTTGTGTTTAAAAAAAATCTTTTCGCCTACTGGGCCGGCCCAGCTCCTGCCAGGCCCAGGCCCAGCACGCCACCGCCTTCGTCCCCGACTCCAGCATCGGCACGCCGCTGCCGCCGTCGTGTCCTTCACGGACATCGCCTCCCGCCGCCGCCACCTTTCCCCTCCCCCCACGACATCGCCTCCCCCCTCCGCCTTTAAAAGGCGAGGACCCTGGCCCTCTCTCTCCCCGTATCTCGCGCCGCCGCCGCCCGTGCATCACGTTGCCGCCGCCTACTGCCGCTGCCGCCCGCCGCCGCAAGCCGCCGCTCGCCATCGCCCACTGCCGCGCATCTCGCGCCGCACCCCGCCGTTGTTGCCCCGCCTCGCCGCAGCTGCCGCTTGCCCCGCCAGATCTCTCCGGAGCCCCTCTGCCACCGGCAACCGTTGTCGCCGGTTGTCGGTTTTTCTCGCCGAACCACCGAACCGGCCGAACCGGTATAACCCCGATCGGTTTCCTGGTTTTTTCTCGGTTTTGTTTCAAAAACCCGGTTTAGTTTTTTTAGTTAGATCTATTCAAAGAACATTCTCTGTTTAGAACTAGTTAGCGAACGTTCGTTATTTAGTCTTTTCTTTTTCTGTTAGTTTTAGTTAGGGACCTATCCGTAATTAGTTTCTTTACCGTTTAGCCCCTGATCCTCAAACCTTCGTAACTTTTCACTCGTTTGTCCAAATCCAATGAAACCAACACCCACTTCTTCGTTACGATCTCCTCTATCCAGCAATCCAACTCAAACATGTTTTTGAAATTTTAAAATTTGAATTAGATCAGATTTTAATTCAAACTTCGTTTGATCATAACTTGAGTTTCGTAGTTCCATTTTAGTTGATTCTTTTTGCAAATTAAAGCTCTTGACCTAAACTTTCTGATAAGGCCAAATTCACATAATTTTGGTACTGTTAGAAATTGTTTTATGTTGCAAGAGTTATTTGCTTGGTTTTGAAGTTTTCCAAAATCATCTTCTTCGACCTTTATGATCTTTTGAGTGATTGCTTATGTGTGGTTACTATTGCTTGCTTACGATAGATTGACCGGAGTGTGACGAGTAGAACTATCAAGAGTGTTGAGTGCGAGTCATCTTCATCAACATTGCAGGCAAGTTCACACTTTGATCATACTCCTTTCATACCCAGTTTTTATGCATTAGTTTCAACCTCAAACATTGCATGAGTAGGATTGGTAACATGTGGGAATTGGGAAGTAGTTGATGAGGTAGGAACCTGTTGCCCTGCATTCAAACCTTGGGAGTTACTATTACGTTATGCTTATACTGCTTTGCTATGCTCGTTGACGTGGATTGGGTTTGAGAGTATTCATGACATATGTGAGATTGTTAATTAATGGTTTATTTAAGGTGGCAACTTAAACACACATCTGGGTGGATAGAGGCACCTGGGTATTCCAGCGATTGCATGTTTAGGCACCTGGGTATTCCAGCGATTGCCTGTTTTTTTATGGACCGCCACCCAGGCTCAAAGGGATCATGAGATTATTCATACTAGAAATTTCCATGTGCAGCGACAAGCTATTATGGGCTCTAGCATAGTTGATTAAGTCGTGTGAACTCTTACAGTGGTAGACTAGCAGATGTAGGGGTAGTAGGTGGTACGGTCTACCCATCGTAAGGTGCAAACGCTTCTGAAAGACTATGTCTCGGTCATCCGTTTCTCAAACACCATGTAGTGCGAGAAATCCAATGGAGGAGATCGAGTATTGTGTGGAAAAGTGTGCAAACCTCTGCAGAGTGTATAAACTAATCATGATTAGCCGTGTCCCTGGTTATGGACGTCTTGAGTATCTAGTACTTGGATTATCATGTGAGTCTCATCATGTGACTTTAATTAATTTTGTTGGGTTTTAATGATGATATTTAATTGGGATTGAGAGGGTGTCTACACTCTCAATATTTTCAACCAACTTTGTAGTTAAATAAAATATATTCCTTTGGAGTAGGGAAAAATTGGCTTTTCGCAAAAACCTTATAACCATAGAGCTTTTCCACCAGCCATATATGCATGTAGTGATAGCCATTGTTCTTCATTTCTCTATGGTGTGAATTTGCCAGTACATTCAATGTACTGACCCTTTGTGGCTGCAACGTCTCATGTTGCAGGATTTCTTACGACGAGTAAGTGATACGTTAGGGTTACGATTTCTACACTCAACTTTGCCGTTGGTGTTTATGGGAATCCACAACCTTATTACTTCCGCTATTTTGGATTGAGGTAATAGTATTTACGTTATTTTATACATGTGATTTACCTCTGCTATAAATCCTCGAGTACTATGTGTGTCAGCATACCGATCCAGGGATGACACTTAAGCACAGAGACTTGATCCATTCGGGTTGGGTCACTACAGAAGATCGAGGATGTCTCAATGTGAGGAGAAGAAGGACATGCAAGAGCTCAAGCTTAGGGATGCCCAAGGCACCCCAAGTAAACATTCAAGGAGACTCAAGTGTCTAAGCTTGGGGATGCCCTGAAAGGCATCCCATCTTTCTTCAACAAATATCGGTATGTTTTCAGATTTGTTTCGTTCGTGCGATATGTGCAAATCTTGGAGCGTCTTTTGCATTCAGTTTCCACTTTTCTTTTATGCACCATGCTGGTATGAAATAGTCCTTGGTTGATTTATAGAATGCTCATTGCACTTCACTTATATCTTTTGAGTATGGCTTTATAGAATGCTTCATGTGCTTCACTTATATCATTTAAAGTTTGGATTGCCTATTTCTCTTCACATAGAAAACCACCATTTGTAGAATGCTCTTTTGCTTCACTTATATTTGTTAGAGCATGGGCATATCTTTTGTAAAAAGGATTAAACTCTCTTGCTTCACTTATATCTATTTAGAGAGATGACAGGAACAGGTCATTCACATGGTTAGTCATAAAATCCTACATAAAACTTGTAGATCACTGAATATGATATGTTTGATTCCTTGCAATAGTTTTGCGATATAAAGATGGTGATATTAGAGTCATGCTAGTGGGTAGTTGTGGATTGTAGAAATACTTGTGTTGAAGTTTGTGATTCCCGTGGCATGCATGTATAGTGAACCGTTATGTGATGAAGTTGGAGCATGAGGTATTTATTGATTGCCTTCCTTATGAGTGGCGGTCGGGGACGAGCGATGGTCTTTTCCTACCAATCTATCCCCCTAGGAGCATGCGCGTAGTACTTTGTTTCGATGACTAATAGATTTTCACAATAAGTATGTGAGTTCTTTATGACTAATGTTGAGTCCATGGATTATACGCACTCTCACCCTTCCATCATTGCTAGCCTCTTCAGTACCGTGCATTGCCCTTTCTCACCCCGAGAGTTGGTGCAAACTTCGCCGGTGAATCCAAACCCCATGATATGATACGCTCTATCACATATAAGCCTCCTTATATCTTCCTCAAAATAGCCACCTTACCTACCTATCATGACATTTCCATAGCCATTCCGAGATATATTGCCATGCAACTTCCATCATCATCATATACATGACTTGAGCCTTTATTGTCATATTGCTTTGCATGATTGTAAGATAGCTAGCATGATGTTTTCATGACTTGTCCGTTTTTTGATGTCATTGCTACGCTAGATCATTGCACATCCCAGTACACCGCTGGAGGCATTCATATAGAGTCATATCTTTGTTCTAGTATCAAGTTGTAATATTGAGTTTTAAGTAAATAAAAGTGTGATGATCATCATTATTAGAACGTTGTCCCATGTGAGGTTATCAAAATAAAAGAGACCAAAGAAGCCCAAATAAAAAAAAGATGCCAAAGAAGCCCACCAAAAAAGGAAAAAAATGAGAGAAAAAGAGAGAAGGGACAATGTTACTATCCTTTTACCACACTTGTGCTTCAAAGTAGCACCATGTTCTTCATATAGAGAGTCTCATTGAGTTATCACTTTCATATACTAGTGGGAATTTTCATTATAGAACTTGGCTTGTATATTCCGATGATGGGCTTCCTAAAATGCCCGAGGTCTTAATGAGCAAGCAAGTTGGGTGCACACCCACTTAGTTTCCAGTTTGAGCTATCATACACTTATAGCTCGTAGTGCATCCGTTGCATGGCAATCCCTACTCCTCACATTGACATCAATTGATGGGCATCTCCATAGCCCGTTGATTAGCCATGTCGATGTGAGACTTTCTCCTTTTTTTCTTCTCCACACAACCTCCACCATCATATTCTATTCCACCCATAGTGCTATGTCCATGGCTCACGCTCATGTATTGCGTGAAAATTGAAAAGGTTTGAGAACGTCAAAAGTATGAAACAATTGCTTGGCTTGTCATCGGGGTTGTGCATGATTTGAATATTTTGTGTGGTGAAGATGGAGCATAGCCAGACCATATGATTTTGTAGGGATAACTTTCTTTGTCCATGTTATTTTCAAAAGACATGATTGCTTCATTAGTATGCTTGAAGTATTATTGTCTTAATGTCAAATGATAGAATATTGCTTTGAATCACTCGTGTCTTAATATTCATGCCATGATTAGATTACATGATCAAGATTATGCTAGGTAGCATTCCACACCAAAAATTACCTTTTTTATCATTTACCTACTCGAGGACGAGCAGGAATTAAGCTTGGGGATGCTGATACGTCTCTGTCGTATCTATAATTTTTGATTGTTCCATGCCAATATTATACAACTTTCTTATACTTTTGGCAACTTTTTTATACTATTTTTTGGGACTAACATATTGATCCAGTGCCCAGTGCCAATTCTTGTTTGTTGAATGTTTTTTGTTTCGTAGTAAATCCATATCAAACGGAGTCCAAACAGGATAAAAACTGACGAAGATTTTTTCGGAATATATGTGATTTTTGGGAAGAAGAATCAACGCGAGATGATGCCCGAGGGGGGCACGAGGCAGGGGGGCGCGCCCCAGGGGGTCAGGCGCGCCCTGGGCCCTCGTGGCCACCCCGTAAGGCGCTTGGTGCCCTTCTTTCGCCACAAGAAAGCCAATATCGGATAGAGATCGTGTTAAATTTTTATCCCAATTGGAGTTACGGATCTCCAGGAATTTAAGAAACGATGAAAGGGCAGAATCCAGAATGCAGAAACAGAGAGAGATAGAGACGTAGATCCAATCTCGGAGGGGCTCTTGCCCCTCTTCCACCATGGAGGCCATGGACTAGAGGGGAAACCCTTCTCCCATCTAGGGAGAAGGTCAAGGAAGAAGAAGAAGGGGGCCCCTATCCCCCTCTCTCCCGGTGGCGCCGGAACACCGCCGGGGCCATCATCGTGTGACGGCGATCTACACCAACACCTCTGTCATCTTCACCAACATCTTCATCACCTTCCCTCATCTATCTACAACGGTCCACTCTCCGGGAATATAAGAAACGGTGAAAGGGAAGAATCAGGGAACGCAGAAACAGAGAGAGACAGAGAAACAGATCCAATCTCGGAGGGGCTCTCGCTCCTCCCGTGCCATGGAGGCCAAGGGCCAGAGGGGAAACCCTTCTCCCATCTAGGGAGGAGGTAAAGGAAGAAGAAGACGAAGGGGGCCCCTCTCCCCTTTGTTGGGGAACGTAGTAATTTCAAAAATTTGCCTACGCACACACAAGATCATGGTGATGCATAGCAACGAGAGGGGAGAGTGTTGTCTACGTACCCTCGTAGACCGACAGCGGAAGCGTTATGACAACGCGGTTGATGTAGTCGTACGTTTTCACAGCCCGACCGATCAAGCACCGAAACTACGGCACCTCCGAGTTCCAGCACATGTTCAACTCGATGACGATCCCCAGACTCCGATCCAGCAAAGTGTCAGGGAGAGTTCCATCAGCACGACGGCATGGTGACGATCTTGATGTTCTACCGTCGCAGGGCTTCGCCTAAGCACCGCTACAATATTATCAAGGAGTATGGTGGAGGGGGCACCGCACACGGCTAAGAGAATGATCACGAAGATCAATTTGTGTGTCTATGGGGTGCCCCTTGCCCCCGTATATAAAGGAGTGGAGGAGGGGAGGGCCGGCCCTCTCTATGGCGCGCCCTAGGGGAGTCCTACTCCCACCGGGAGTAGGATTCCCCTTTTCCTAGTCCAACTAGGAGTCCTTCCAAGTAGTAGGAGTAGGAGACAAGGAAGGGGAAGAGGGAAGAGAAGGAAGGAGGGGGCGCCGCCCCTCCCCCTAGTCCAATTCGGACTAGTCAATGGGGGGGGGGCGTGGACTGCCTCTTCCTCTCCCCTAAAGCCCAATAAGGCCCATATACTTCTTCCCCCGTATTCCCGTAACTCCCCGGTACTCCGAAAAATACCCGAACCACTCGGAACCTTTCCGATGTCCGAATATAGTCGTCCAATATATCGATCTTTACGTCTCGACCATTTTGAGACTCCTCGTCATGTCCCCGATCTCATCCGGGACTCCGAACTCCTTCGGTACATCAAAACTCATAAACTCATAATATAACTGTCATCGAAACCTTAAGCGTGCGGACCCTACCGGTTCGAGAACAATGTAGACATGACCGAGACACGTCTCTGGTCAATAACCAATAGCGGAACTTGGATGCTCATATTGGCTCCTACATATTCTACGAAGATCTTTATCGGTCAGACCGCATAACAACATACGTTGTTCCCTTTGTCATCGGTATGTTACTTGCCCGAGATTTGATCGTCGGTATCTCAATACCTAGTTCAGTCTCGTTACCGGCAAGTCTCTTTACTCGTTCCGTAATACATCATCTCACAACTAACTCATTAGTTGCAATGCTTGCAAGGCTTATGTGATGTTCATTACCGAGAGGGCCCAGAGGTACCTCTCCGACAATCGGAGTGACAAATCCTAATCTCGAAATACGCCAACCCAACATGTACCTTTGGAGACACCTGTAGAGCTCCTTTATAATCACCCAGTTACGTACCTAGTTCAATCTCGTTACCGGCAAGTCTCTTTACTCGTTCCATAATACATCATCTCACAACTAACTCATTAGTTGCAATGCTTGCAAGGCTTATGTGATGTGCATTACCGAGAGGGCCCAGAGATACCTCTCCGACAATCAGAGTGACAAATCCTAATCTTGAAATACGCCAACCCAACATGTACCTTTGGAGACACCTGTAGAGCTCCTTTATAATCACCCAGTTACGTTGTGATGTTTGGTAGCACACAAAGTGTTCCTCCGGTAAACGGGAGTTGCATATTCTCATAGTCATAGGAACATGTATAAGTCATGAAGAAAGCAATAGCAACATATTAAACGATCGAGTGCTAAGCTAACGGAATGGGTCAAGTCAATCACATCATTCTCCTAATGATGTGATCCCATTAATCAAATAACAACTCTTTGTCTATGGTTAGGAAACATAACCATCTTTGATTAACGAGCTAGTCAAGTAGAGGCATACTAGTGATACTCTGTTTGTCTATGTATTCACACATGTATTATGTTTCCAGTTAATACAATTCTAGCATGAATAATAAACATTTATCATGAAATAAGGAAATAAATAATAACTTTATTATTGCCTCTAGGCATATTTCCTCCAGTCTCCCACTTGCACTAGAGTCAATAATCTAGTTCACATTTCCATGTGATTTAACACCAATAGTTCACATCATTATGTGACCAACACTCAAAGGGTTTACTAGAGTCAATAATCTAGTTCACATCGCTATGTGATTAACACCCAAAGAGTACTAAGGTGTGATCATGTTTTGCCTGTGAGAGAAGTTTAGTCAACCAGTCTGCCATATTCAGATCCGTATGTATTTTGCAAATTTCTATGTCAACAATGCTCTACACGGAGCTACTCTAGCTAATTGCTCCCACTTTCAATATGCATCCAGATTGAGACTTAGAATCATCTGGATCAGTGTCAAAGTTTGCATCGACGTAACCCTTTACGACGAACCTTTTTTCACCTCCATAATCAAGAAACATATCCTTATTCCACTAAGGATAATTTTGACCGATGTCCAGTGATCTACTCCTAGATCACTATTGTACTCCCTTGCCAACATCAGTGTAGGGTATACAATAGATCTGGTACACAGCATGGCATACTTTATAGAACCTATGGTTGAGGCATAGGGAATGACTTTCATTCTCTTTCTATCTTCTGCTGTGGTCGTGTTTTGAGTCTTACTCAATTTCACACCTTGTAACACAGGCAAGAACTCTTTCTTTGACTGTTCCATTTTGAACTACTTCAAAATCTTGTCAAGGTATGTACTCATTGAAAAAACTTATCAAGCGTCTTGATCTATCTCTATAGATCTTGATGCTCAATATGTAAGCAACTTCACCGAGGTTTTCTTTGAAAAAAATCCTTTCAAACACTCCTTTATGCTTTGCAGAATAATTCTACATTATTTCTGATCAACAATATGTCATTCACATATACTTATCAGGAATGCTGTAGTGCTCCCACTCACTTTCTTGTAAATACAGGCTTCACCGCAAGTCTGTATAAAACTATATGCTTTGATCAACTTATCAAAGCGTATATTCCAACTCCGAGATGCTTGCACCAGTCCATAGATGGATCGCTGGAGCTTGCATATTTAGTTAACACCTTTAGGATCGATAAAACCTTCTAGTTGCATCGTATACAACTCTTCTTTAATAAATACATTAAGGAATGCAATTTTGTTTATCCATTTGCCAGATTTCATAAAATGCGGCAATTGCTAACATGATTCGGACAGACTTAAGCATAGATACGAGTGAGAAACTCTCATCGTAGTCAACACCTTGAACTTGTCGAACACCTTTTTCGACAATTCTAGCTTTGTAGATAGTAACACTACTATCAGCGTCCGTCGTTCTCTTGAAGATCCATTTATTTTCTATGGCTTTTCGATCATCGGGCAAATCCATCAAAGTCCATACTTTGTTCTCAGACATGGATCATATCTCAGATTTCATGGCCTCAAACCATTTCGCGGAATCTGGGCTCATCATCGCTTCCTCATAGTTCGCAAGTTCGTCATGGTCTAGTAACATGACTTCCAGAACAGGATTACCGTACCACTCTGGTGCGGATCTCACTCTGGTTTACCTACAAGATTCGGTAGTAACTTGATCTGAAGTTACATGATCATCATCATTAGCTTCCTTACTAATTGGTGTAGTAGTCACAAGAACAGATTTCTGTGATGAACTACTTTCCAATAAGGGAGAAGGTACAATTACCTTATCAAGTTTTCTACTTTCCTCCCACTCACTTCTTTCGAGAGAAACTCCTTCTCTGGAAAGGATCCATTCTCAGCAACGAATAACTTGCCTTCGGATCTGTGATAGAAGGTGTACCCAACATTTTCTTTTGGGTATCCTATGAAGACGCACTTTCTCCGATTTGGGTTTGAGCTTATCAGGATGAAACTTTTTCATATAAGCATCGCAACCCCAAACTTTAAGAAATGACAACTTTGGTTTCTTGCCAAACCACAGTTCATACGGTGCCGTCTCAACGGATTTAGATGGTGCCCTTTTTAACGTGAATGCAACTGTCTCTAATGCATAACCCCAAAACTATAGTGGTAAATCGATAAGAAACATCATAGATTGCACTATATCCAATAAAGTACGATTATGACGTTCGGACACACCATTATGTTGTGGTGTTCCAGGTGGCATGAATTTGTGAAACTATTCCACATTGTTTTAATTGAAGACCAAACTCGTAACTCAAATATTCGTTTCCCCGATCATATCGTGGAAACCTTATCTTCTTGTCACAATGATTTTCCACTTCACTCTGAAATTCTTTGAACTGTTCAAATGTTTCAGACTTATGTTTCATCAAGTAGATATACCCATATCTACTTAAATCATCTGTGAAGGTCAGAAAATAACGATACACGCCACGAGCCTCAACACTCATCGGATCGCATACATCAGTATGTATTATTTCCAATAAGTCAGTTGCTCGCTCCATTGTTTCGGAGAATGGCGTTTTAGTCATCTTGCCCATGAGGCATGGTTCGCAAGCATCAAGTGATTCATAATCAAGTGATTCCAAAAAAAACCCATCAGCATGGAGTTTCTTCATGCGCTTTACACCAATATGACCTAAACGGTAGTGCCACAAATAAGTTGCACTATCATTATTAACTTTGCATCTTTTGGTTTCAATATTATGAATATGTGTATCACTACGATCGAGATCCAACGAACCATTTTCATTGGGTGTGTAACTTATTCATGTAAACAGAACAACAATTTATTCTCTTACTTAAATGAATAACCATATTGCAATAAACATGATCAAATCATATTTATGCTCAACGCAAACACCAAATAACACTTATTTAGGTTCAACACTAATCCCGAAAGTATAGGGAGTGTGCGATGATGATCATATCAATCTTGGAACTACTTCAAACACACATCGTCACCTTACCCTTAACTAGTCTCTATTCATTATGCAACTCCCGATTCAAGTTACTAATCTTAGCAACTGAACTAGTACCAAATACTGAGGGGTTGCTATGAACACTAGTAAAGTACACATCAATAACATGTATATCAAATATACCTTTGTTTATTTTGCCATCCTTTCTTATCCACCAATTACTTGGGGTAGTTCCGCTTCTAGTGACCAGTCCCTTTGAAGTAGAAGCACTCAGTCTCAGGTTTAGGTCCAGACTTGGGCTTCTTCACTTGAGAAGCAACTTGCTTGCCGTTCTTCTTGAAGTTCCCCTTCTTCCCTTTTCCATTTTCTTGAAATAGTGGTCTTGTTAACCATCAACAGTTGATGTTTTTCTTGATTTCTACCTTCGTCGATTTCAGCATCACGAAGAACTTGGGAATTACTTTCGTCATCCCTTGCATATTATAGTTCATCACAAAGTTCTACTAACTTGGTGATGGTGACTAGAGAATTCTGTCAATTATTATTTTATCTGGAAGATTAACTCCCATTTGATTCAAGCGATTGTAGTACCCAGACAATCTGAGCACATGCTCACTGCTTGAGCGATTCTCCTCCATCTTTTAGCTATATAACTTGTTGGAGACTTCATATCTCTCAACTCGGGTATTTGCTTGAAATATTAATTTCAACTTCTGGAACATCTCATATGGTCCATGATGTTCAAAACGTCTTTGAAGTCCTGATTCTAAGCCGTTAAGCATGGTGCACTAAACTATCAAGTAGTCATCATATTGAGCTATCCAAACGTTCATAACGTCTGTATCTGCTCCTGCAATAGGTCTGTCACCTAGCGATGCATCAAGGACATAATTCTTCTGTGCAGCAATGAGGATAAACCTTAGATCACGGATCCAATCCGCATCATTGCTACTAATATCTTTCAACTTAGTTTTCTCTAGGAACATATCAAAATAAACACAGGGAAGCAACAATGCGAGCTATTGATCTACAACATAATTTGCAAAATACTATCAGGACTAAGTTCATGATAAATTTAAGTTCAATTTAATCATATTACTTAAGAACTCCCACTTAGACAGACATGCCTCTAATCCTCTAAGTGATCACGTGATCCATATCAACTAAACCATGTCCGATCATCATGTGAGATGGAGTAGTTTCAATGGTGAACATCACTATGTTGATCATATCTACTATATGATTCATGCTCGACCTTTCGGTCTCCGTGTTCCGAGGCCATATCTGTTATATGCTAGGCTCGTCAAGTTTAACCTGAGTATTCCGCGTGTGCAACTGTTTTGCACCCGTTGTATTTGAATGTAGAGCCTATCACACCCGATCATCACGTGGTGTCTCAGCACGAAGAACTTTCGCAACGGTGCACACTCAGGGAGAACACTTCTTGATAATTAGTGAGAGATCATCTTAAAATGCTACCGTCAAACTAAGCAAAATAAGATGTATAAAAGATAAACATCATATGCAATCAAAATATGTGACATGATATGGCCATCATCATCTTGCGACTTTGATCTCCATCTCCAAAGTACTGTCATGATCTCTATCGTCACCGGCATGACACCATGATCTCCATCATCTTGATCTATATCAATGTGTCGTCACATGGTCGTCTCGCCAACAATTGCTCTTGCAACTATTGCTATCGCATAGCGATAAAGTAAAGCAATTATTGGGCACTTGCATCTTATGCAATAGAGAGACAACCATAAGGATTTTGCCAGTTGCCGATAACTTCAACAAAACATGATCATCTCATACAACAACTTATATCTCATCACGTCTTGACCATATCACATCACAACATGCCCTGCAAAAACAAGTTAGACGTCCTCTACTTTGTTGTTGCAAGTTTTACGTGGCTGCTACTGGGCTTAGCAAGAACCGTTCTTACCTATGCATCAAAAACCACAACGATAGTTTGTCAAGTTGGTGTTGTTTTAACCTTCGCAAGGACCGGGCGTAGCCACACTCGGTTCAACTAAAGTTGGAGAAACTGACACCCGCTAGTCACCTGTGTGCATAGCACGGCGGTAAAACCAGTCTCGCGTAAGCGTACGCGTAATGTCGGTCCGGGCCGCTTCATCCAACAATACCGTCGAACCAAAGTATGACATGCTGGTAAGCAGTATGACTTATATCGCCCACAACTCACTTGTGTTCTACTCATGCATATTACATCAACGCATAAAAGCTAGGCTCGGATGCCACTGTTGGGGAACAAAGTAATTTCAAAAATTTGCCTACGCACACACAAGATCATGGTGATGCATAGTAACGAGAGGGGAGAGTATTATCTACGTACCCTCGTAGACCGACAGCGGAAGCGTTATGACAACGCGGTTGATGTAGTCGTACGTCTTCATGGCCCGACCGATCAAGCACCGAAACTACGGCACCTCCGAGTTCTAGCACACGTTCAGCTCGATGACGATCCCCGGACTCCGATCCAGCAAAGTGTCAGGGAAGAGTTCCCTCAGCACGACGGCGTGGTGACGATCTTGATGTTCTACCATCGTAGGGCTTCGCCTAAGCACTGCTACAATATTATCGAGGAGTATGGTGGAGGGGGCACCGCACACGGCTAAGAGAACGATCATGGAGATCAACTTGTGTGTCTATGGGGTGCCCCTTGCCCCCGTATATAAAGGAGTGGAGCAGGGGAGGGCCGGCCCTCTCTATGGCGCGCCCTAGGGGAGTCCTACTCCCACCGGGAGTAGGATTCCCCTTTTCCTAGCCCAACTAGGAGTCCTTCCAAGTAGTAGGAGTAGGAGACAAGGAAGGGGAAGAGGGAAGAGAAGGAAGGAGGGGGCGCCGCCCCTCCCCCTAGTCCAATTCGGACTAGTCAATGGGGGGGGGGGGGCTGCCTCTTCCTCTCCCCTAAAGCCCAATAAGGCCCATATACTTCTTCCCCCGTATTCCCGTAACTCCCCGGTACTCCGAAAAATACCCGAACCACTCGGAACCTTTCCGATGTCCGAATATAGTCGTCCAATATATCGATCTTTACGTCTCGACCATATCGAGACTCCTTGTCATGTTCCCGATCTCATCTGGGACTCCGAACTCCTTCAGTACATCAAAACTCATAAACTCATAATATAACTGTCATCGAAACCTTAAGCGTGCGGACCCTACGGGTTCGAGAGCAATGTAGACATGACCGAGACACGTCTCCGGTCAATAACCAATAGCGGAACCTGGATGCTCATATTGGCTCCTACATATTCTACAAAGATCTTTATCGGTCAGACCGCATAACAACATACGTTGTTCCCTTTGTCATCGGTATGTTACTTGCCCGAGATTCGATCGTCAGTATCTCAATACCTAGTTCAATCTCGTTACCGGCAAGTCTCTTTACTCGTTCCGTAATACATCATCTCACAACTAACTCATTAGTTGCAATGCTTGCAAGGCTTATGTGATGTGCATTACCGAGAGGGCCCAGAGATACCTCTCCGACAATCGGAGTGACAAATCCTGATCTCGAAATACGCCAACCCAACATGTACCTTTGGAGACACCTGTAGAGTTCCTTTATAATCACCCAGTTACGTTGTGACGTTTGGTAGCACACAAAGTGTTCCTCCGGTTAACGGGAGTTGCATAATCTCATAGTCATAGGAACATGTATAAGTCATGAAGAAAGCAATAGCAATATACTAAACGATCGAATGCTAAGCTAACGGAATGGGTCAAGTCCATCACATCATTCTCCTAATGATGTGATCCCGTTAATCAAATAACAACTCTTTGTCTATGGTTAGGAAACATAACCATCTTTGATTAACGAGCTAGTCAAGTAGAGGCATACTAGTGACACTCTGTTTGTCTATGTATTCACACATGTATTATGTTTCCGGTTAATACAATTCTAGCATGAATAATAAACATTTATCATGAAATAAGGAAATAAATAATAACTTTATTATTGCCTCTAGGGCATATTTCCTTCACCCTTCTCTCCCGGTAGCGCCGGAACGCTGCCGTGGCCATCATCATCATCACCGCGATCTTCACCAACACCTTCGCCATCTTCACCAACATCTCCATCACCTTCCCCCCTCTATCTACAGCGGTCCACTCTCCCGCAACCCGCTGTACCCTCTACATGAACATGGTGCTTTATGCTTCATATTATTATCCAATGATGTGATGCCATCCTATGATGTCTGAGTAGATTTTCGTTGTCCTATCGGTGATTGGTGAATTACTATGATTGATTTAATTTGCTTGTGGTTATGTTGTTGTCCTTTGGTGCCCATCATATGAGCGCATGCGTGGATCACACCATAGGGTTAGTTGTATGTTGATAGGACTATGTATTGGAGGGCAAGAGTGACAGAAGCTTCAACCTAGCATAGAAATGGATGCATATGGGATTGAAGGGGGACCAATATATCTTAATGCTATGGTTGGGTTTTACATTAATGAACATTAGTAGGTGTAGACGCTTGCTAATAGTTCCAATCATAAGTGCATAGAATTCCAAGTCAGGGATGGCATGCTAGCAGTGGCATCTCCCACATAAAACTTGCTATCGGTCTAGTAAAGTAGTCAATTGCTTAGGGACAATTTCGCAACTCCTACCACCACTTTTCCACACTCGCTATACTAACTTTTTTGTTTCTTTATATAAACAGTCCCTACTTTTTATTTATGCGCTCTTTATTATCTTGCAAACCTATCCAAAAACACCTACAAAGTACTTCTAGTTTCATACTTGTTCTAGGTAAAGATATATTCACAATATATTCACAATGTCAAGTATGAATCAAAAACTTCAATGAAAAACTAGCAAACTATAATCTCAGTCATTGAAGCAATTGCAATTTATCATAACATCAGAAAGAGTCAATATAAGAGCTTTTCAGCAAGTCCACATACTCAACTATCATTTAGTCTTTCACAATTGCTAACACTCATGCAATACTTATGGGTATGAAGTTTTAATCGGACACAGAGAAAGATAGGGGCTTATAGTTTTGCCTCCCAACCTTTTACCTCAATGGTAACATCAACAATAATGCTTTTTGAAAACCCACATCCAATTAGATATAAATATCAGGACCTTTACAACACATAGTGCTTGCCAAAGGATAAAGTGTAAGAAAGGAAGGGTGAAGATCACCATGACTTTTGTATAAGGTATAAGACAAAAATAAAAGATAGGCCCTTCGCAGAGGGAAGCAGATTTTGTCATGTGCTTTTATGGTTGGATGCACAAAATCTTAATGCAAAAAAACCGTCACTTTATATTGCCACTTGTGATAGGGACCTTCATTATGTAGTCCGTCGCTTTTATTTCTTCCATATCACAAGCTCGTATAAAGCTTATTTTCTCCACACTAATAGATCATACATATTTAGAGAGCAATTTTTATTGCTTGCAACAATGACAACTTACTTGAAGGATCTTACTCAATCCATAGGTAGATATGGTGGACTCTCATGGAAAAACTCGGTTTAAGGATATTTGGAAGCACAAGTAGTATCTCTACTTGGTGCAAAGAATTTGGCTAGCATAAGGGGGAAAGGCAAGCTCAACATGTTGCATGATCCATGATAATATAATTTATTTCGGATATAATAAAACATATCCATTACGTTATCTTCCCTGTCCAACATCAACTTTTTAGCATGTCATATTTTAATGAGTGCTCACAATCATAAAAGATGTCCAAGATAGTATATTTATATGTGAAAACCTCTCTTTCTTTATTACTTCCTATTAATGTAGTGACCCGACTCGGTAAGAGTCGAAGTCTCTGTGCTTACCGTGCTAGTCCCTGGATCGACTTGCTACCACACACAGTACTCGATGAAATAACAGAAATAACACACATCTCTTTATTGCATCGATAGTCCAGGAGCAATAATTTATTACAAAATAGGGCATAGAACCAATAAGCAAATACTGCGGAAGCAAAGAAGTAAATGAGTCCAACTCCACGAGCAAGGTTGAGTGTAGAACATCGACCTATCGCACCTTAATCCTCGTCGGATATATCTGCAACGTGATAAGTTGTAGCCAAATGGGTCAGTACATTGAACGTATTGGCAAGTCACATCATAGTGAAATGAACCTACTTTTACATGCAATTTGGCTGGTGGAAAGCTCTAAGTTTAGTTTTTTTGCATAAAGCTAGTTTTTCCCTATTAGAAAAGATTGTTATTCTACTACTACACATTTGCATAGGATGAGTTGGCAAATCCAACTCCATCCGTCCCCAAGTTTCATTTATAACCCAACGGTTTAATTAAAGGTGAGGAGATCTCCCGGCATTTTCACTACTAGATGCTCAAGTTGTCCGTAACCGGGGACACGGCTAATCGATTAGGTTGAAAACTCTGCAGAGGTTGTGCACTTTTCCCCACAAGACTCGACCACCTCCATGATCGGAAGATTGAGACATAGCCTTTCAAAAATGTTCCCCCTTATCCCACGGATAGGCCGGTACACCTACATCATTCTACATCTGCTAGCCCATCCCGGAAGGGGTCACACTAACTACTCAACTAAGCCAGAGCCCATATTGGCTTGTGGCTGCACACGTAAGCTTCTAGACATGAGAATACGATTGATCTCTTTGAGCCTGAGCGGACGGTCCACTAGTGGTGCACCACCATGGATTTCCCATGCGTGCCCCACTGTACTTCGCCACCATTCCCACAAGTTTCCGCCCAGGTAGTTCATTATTTAACTTAGGTCTTATTTACTACATTGTCACTCAAAATTTACAATGATCACTTCCCAATCCACGTCTACTTAGCATAGCAACATAAAATAAAACGATGGTGACAAAGTTATATGGTTCAGACCTACCTCAATGAACTACTGGGTGAAAAGCAAAGTCATGCGGCACCAGTTTCCTACCATGCAGTCCTACCGCAAAGAACTATGTGCATAATAAAAACATAGGTAATGAAACATGATCAAGATGCAACTTGCCTTGGTACTGCTGGTTGAATTCTAAAGACTGATAATATTCTGCTTCGCACTCCGGGCAATCTATCGCAAGGAAGATAAACAAACATAAGCAACAATCCAGAGACCAAAAGAACATGCATAGCAAAAAGTCTCGGAAAAACCAAATGAACATACAACACGCTAAGCTACTACAAAAATATTCTAAGTGCAAAACAACATAGTCCTATGGTTCAAGGAGTGATGTGAAGTATAGTGCATACTATGCATACTAGTAAAAATATTAAAGGGCAGAATCTAGTGTGTGAAAATTATTGTGACAAAGGTCCAGGTGATAGGGCTTTGCTACGGTGACAACATGCAAAAGGAATCAACTTAATCGGAGCTACGGTTTGGGAGATATGGCTATTTGAAGTTTGAATTCGAATCTGAATAAATTCAAATTTGAATCTAACAAAAGTTTACAAAAACTATGCTACTGGATAGATCTAAACAATACGAAGAATTTGCCGCTGGTTTCGTCGAGTTTGGATCTACGGTTAAAAAGTTATGGCTAATCTAAGATCAGGGACTAATCTGCTATTTACAGGGACTAAATGGTGAAGAAAACTACTGCAAACAGGTCCCTGGCCATGTGGCGGCTCTTGGCTGGCCGAGCAGCGTCTGCTGCGGAGACTATACGGCAAACGGCCGCCAAATAAGAAAAACAACGGCGACGGCTAACTAAATAAAAACCGACGCTCGGTTTAAATAAAACCGCACGGTCTAAAGGAAACCGACTGGTAGTTTTTAAAATAAAAACCGCAGTTAATCGTGTACTGGTTCAACTAAAAAAAACTAACCTAATCTAATCTAGGCCGTTGGTGTCTGATCTAACGGGCGAGGGTGGGGCGGCGGCTTACAGCGGGTGGTGGTGGCCGGCGACGAGCAGACGACGGCGGCGCGACGTCGGGTGATGGCGGGGCAGCAGCTACGGCAGTCCTCGGCGTCGGGGAAGAAGACGGGGAGGTGGGGCGCGGCTTGGGCGTCCGAATGGTGGCGTCGGGCCTCCTTAGGGGCGTCGGGGTCGGCGAGGCGAAGGCGGCGGCGCTCCGTGGGCTCCGGCGAGGTCGGGCATCATCGGGGCATCGTCTTCGGCGGGACCTAGGCGAGAAAAAGATGTCAACAAGATGCGCGAGTTCACGGTGGCAAGATTGACGAAGGAACAAGGGCTCGGGGTGGTTTACTGGCAGCGGAATGCTCCGGCGAGGTCCGTTTGGCCGGCGAGATCCAAGCGGCGACTGCGGGCGGTAGGGGCGGCATGGGAAGAAGCGGGACGACGAGATCGACAGAGGGGAGCCCGGGGCATTTATAGGCGAGGGGAGGGCGTGCGGGTGCCGCAGATAAGCGTTATCCGCGAGGTTGCGGGAGCGCGGCGGCGAGCTCATCCGAGCGGGGCAAGCGGGAGGTTGAGGGAGATGAGGTGGAGCGGGCCCCACTAGTTAGTGGTGGCGGCGGTAGCGAGCGAGGGCGGGCGCAGAGCGGTCGACCGGTGCGGGAGGTTCCAGGCGCTGGGGCGCTGGCCTTGGGCCAAATGGCCAACTAGGCCGGTTGGGGCGCTCCTGGGCCGAACCCAGTTTCGGTCCAGGCTGCGGTGAGTGCGTGCGTGCATTTTTTTTAAACACCAAACACTAAAGTGGCCCTAAATAATTCAAAAGAATTATTAAAAACACCCAATTAATTTCTAAAATAACTACATAATATTTAGAGCCTAATGAACATTAACTTAAGCACAGAACATTTTGAAAATAATTTTCCTAATGCAACTAATGCACTTTTTGCAAATAAAATAATTACCAAACAACTCCAAAACTTAAAGTAATATTCAAAATAAAATTCCCACTCTTTTTATATTTTGAGGAAGTCATCTTATCCCCTCTCATTTGTTTTTCTCGGGTGGAAAACTATTATTTGAATATTTCAAAAACTCCAAAATGCAAAGAAATATGATATGCATTGAATGATTCTATTAACATCCAAATTAATAAAAATTGGGATGTTACAAACCTACCCCCCTTAAGATGAATCTCGTCCTCGAGATTCGGGTTGGCCAGCAAAAAGGTGCGGATGGTCCTGCCTAAGATCTTCCTCTCGTTCCCAAGTGGCTTCCTCCTCGGTATGGTGACTCCACTGAACTTTGCAGAAGTTGATGATCTTGGTACGAGTTATTCTCTTTGTAGTCTCAAGAATCTTAATAGGCTTCTCCTCATAAGTCAGATCATTCTCCAACTGAATTGCCTCGAGTGGCACTATATCTCTCAAAGGAATGTCCGCCATCTTTGCATGACACTTCTTCAGCTGGGAAACATGAAACACATCATGAACTCCCGACAAAGCCTCTAGTAATTCCAACTGGTATGCAACCTCTCCTCTACGTTCCAGAACTTTGTATGGTCCCACAAATCGTGGTGCTAACTTCCCTTTGACTCCAAATCTTTTAATACCTCAAAGTGGAGACACTCGAAGATATGCTCTATCTCCCACTTCGTAGATCACTTCCTTGCGTTTAGCATCGGCATAACTTTTCTGCCTTGACTGGGCTATCTTAAGTCTGTCATGAATCAATTTGACCTTCTCCTCAGAATCCTTGATCAAGTCAGGTCCAAACAACTTGCGATCTCCAACTCCATCCCACATCAAAGGTGTCCTGCATTTCCTTCCATACAATGCCTCGAAAGGGGCCATCCAGTTTGTTGTATGAGAACTCTACGTAGGGTAAGTTATCATCCCAACTAGACCCATAATCTAGCGCACACGCTCTCAACATGTCCTCTAGAATCTGATTGACTCTCTCTGTCTGCCCATCAGTTTGTGGGTGGAAGGTTGTACTGAACTCTAGCCTGGTACCCAAAGTTTTGTTGGGGAACGTAGCAGAAATTCAAAAAAATTCCTACGTATCACCAAGATCTATCTATGGAGAGACCAGCAACGAGTAGAAAGGGAGAGGAGAGTGCATCTACATACCCTTGTAGATCGCTAAGCGGAAGCGTTCAAGTGAACGGGGTTGATGGAGTCGTACTCGTCGTGATTCAGATCACCGATGATCCAGTGCCGAACGGACGGCACCTCCGCGTTCAACACACGTACAGCCCGGTGACGTCTCCCACGCCTTGATCCAGCAAGGAGAGAGGGAGAGGTTGAGGAAGACTCCATCCAGCAGCAGCACAACGGCGTGGTGGTGATGGAGGAGCGTGGCAATCCTGCAGGGCTTCGCCAAGCACCTACGGGAGAGGAGGAGGTGTCACGGGAGGGAGGGAGGCGCCAAGGGCTCAGGTATGGATGCCCTCCCTCCCCTCCACTATATATAGGGGCAGGGGAGAGGGGGGAGGCGCAGCCTTGCCCCCTACTCCAAGCAAGGGGTGCGGCTAAGGAGGGGGGAGGAGTCCATCCTCCCCAAGGCACCTCGGAGGTGCCTTCCCCCTTTAGGACTCTCCCCTTTTTCCTTTATCTTGGCGCATGGGCCTCTAGGGGCTGGTGCCCTTGGCCCATGTAGGCCAAGGCGCACCCCCTACAGCCCATGTGGCCCCCCGGGGCAGGTGGCCCCACCCGGTGGGCCCCCGGGACCCTTCCGGTGGTCCCGATACAATACCGATGACCCCGAAACTTGTCCCGATGGCCGAAACAGGACTTCCTATATATAAATCTTTACCTCCGGACCATTCCGGAACTCCTCGTGACGTCCGGGATCTCATCCGGGACTCCGAACAACATTCGGTAACCACATACAAGCTTCCTTTATAACCCTAGCGTCATCGAACCTTAAGTGTGTAGACCCTACGGGTTCGGGAGACATGTAGACATGACCGAGACGTTCTCCGGTCAATAACCAACAGCGGGATCTGGATACCCATGTTGGCTCCCACATGTTCCACGATGATCTCATCGGATGAACCACGATGTCAAGGACTCAATCGATCCCGTATACAATTCCCTTTGTCTAGCGGTATTTTACTTGCCCGAGATTCGATCGTCGGTATACCGATACCTTGTTCAATCTCGTTACCGGCAAGTCACTTTACTCGTTCCGTAACACATCATCCCGTGATCAACTCCTTGGTCACATTGCGCATATGATGATGTCCTACCGAGTGGGCCCAGAGATACCTCTCCGTTTACACGGAGTGACAAATCCCAGTCTCGATCAGTAATAAAACAATAGATACTTTCGGAGATACCTGTAGTGCACCTTTATAGTCACCCAGTTACGTTGTGACGTTTGATACACTCAAAGCACTCCTACGGTATCCAGGAGTTACACGATCTCATGGTCAAAGGAAGAGATACTTGACATTGGCAAAGCTCTAGCAAACGAACTACACGATCTTTGTGCTAAGCTTAGGATTGGGTCTTGTCCATCACATCATTCTCCTAATGATGTGATCCCGTTATCAACGACATCTAATGTCCATAGCCAGGAAACCATGACTATCTGTTGATCACAACGAGCTAGTCAACTAGAGGCTCACTAGGGACATATTGTGGTCTATGTATTCACACGTGTATTACGATTTCCGGATAATATAGTTATAGCATGAATAAAAGACAATTATCATGAACAAGGAAATATAATAATAATACTTTTATTATTGCCTCTAGGGCATATTTCCAACAGTCTCCCACTTGCACTAGAGTCAATAATCTAGTTCACATCGCCATGTGATTAACACTCACAGGTCACATCGCCATGTGACTAATACCCAAGAGTTTACTAGAGTCAGTAGTCTAGTTCACATCACTATGTGATTAACACTCAATGAGTTTTATGTTTGATCATGTTGCTTGTGAGAGAGGTTTTAGTCAACGGGTCTGAACCTTTCAGATCCGTGTGTGCTTTACAAATCTCTATGTCATCTCCTAGACGCAGCTACCACGCTCTATTTGGAGCTATTCCAAATAACTGTTCTACTTGGAGCTATTCAAAATTGTTGCTCCATTATATGTATCCGGTCTCTCTACTCAGAGCTATCCGGATAGGTGTTAAGCTTGCATCGACGTAACCTTTACGACGAACTCTTTTACCACCTCCATAATCGAGAAAATTCCTTAGTCCACTAGTTACTAAGGATAACTTTGACCGCTGTCCTGTGAGCCATTCTTGGATCACTCTTGTACCCCTTGACTGACTCATGGCAAGGCACACTTCAGGTGCGGTACACAGCATAGCATACTGAAGAGCCTACGTCTTAAGCATAGGGGACGACCTTCATCCTTTCTCTCTATTCTGCTGTGGTCGAGCTTTAAGTCTTAACTTCGTACCTTACAACTCAGGCAAGAACTCCTTCTTTGACTGGTCCATCTTGAACACCTTCAAGATCATGTCAAGGTATGTGCTCATTTGAAAGTATTATTAAGCATTTTGATCTATCCTTATAGATCTTGATGCTCAATGCTCAAGTAGCTTAATCCAGGCTTTCCATTGAAAAACACTTTCAAAATAACCCTATATGCTTTCCAGAAATTCTACATCATTTCTGATCAACATGTATTCATCAGAAATTCTATAGTGCTCCCACTCACTTCTTTGGAAATACAAGTTTCTTATAAACTTTGTATAAATCCAAAATCTTTGATCATCTCATCAAAGCGTACATCCCAACTCCGAGATGCTTACTCCAGTCCTTAGAAGGATCGCTGGAGCCAGCATACCTTTTAGCATCCTTAGGATCGACAAAAACTTTCTGATTGTATTACATACAACCTTTCCTCACGAAAACCGGTAAGGAAACTCGTTTTGACATCCATCTGCCAGATTTCATAAATACAGCTAATGCTAACATGAATCCGACGGACTTTAAGCATCGCTACGGATGAGAAAATCTCATCGTAGTCAACTCCTTGAACTTGTGAAAAAACTCTTCGCCACAAGTCGAGCTTCATGGACGGTGACATTACCGTCCACGTTCGTCTTCTTCTTAAAGATCCATTTATCTCAATGGCTTGCCGATCATCGGGCAAGTCCACCAAAGTCCATGCTTTGTTCTGATACATGGATCCTATCTCGGATTTCATGGCTTCTAACCATTTGTTGGAATTTGGGCCCACCGTCGCTTCTCCATAGCTCATAGGTTCATTGTTGTCTAGCAACATGACTTTCAAGACAGGATTACTGTACCACTCTGAAGTAGTACGTATCCTTGTCATCCCACGAGGTTTGGTAGTGACTTGATCCGAAGTTTCATGATCAATATCATAAGCTTCCACTTCAATTGGTGTAGGTGCCACAGGAACAACTCCATGTGCCCTGTCACACACTAGTTGAAGAGACGGTTCAATAACCTCATCAAGTCTCCACCATCCTCCCACTCAATTCTTTCGAGAAAAACTTTTCCTCTAGAAAGGACCCGATTCAAGAAACAATCCATATTGCTTTCAGATCTGAATTAGGAGGTATACCCAACTGTTTTGGGTTTCCTATGAAGATGCATTTTATCCGCTTTGGGTTCGAGCTTATCAACCTGAAACTTTTTCATATAAGCGTTGCAGCCCCAAACTTTTAAGAAACGACAACTTAGGTTTCTCTAAACCATAATTCATACGGTGTCATCTCATCGGAATTACGTGGTGCCCTATTTAAAGTGAATGTGGTTGTCTCTAATGCCTAACCCATGAACGATAGTGGTAATTCGATAAGAGACATTATGGTATGCATCATATCCAATAGGGTGCAACTATGATGTTCGGACACACCATCACACTATGGTGTTCCAGGCGGTATTAATTGCGAAACAATTTCCACAATGTCTTAATTGTGTGCCAAAACTCGTAACTCAGATATTCATCTCTATGATCACATCATAGACATTTTATCCTCTTGTCACAATGATCTTCTACTTCACTCTGAAATTACTTGAACCATTCAATAATTCAGACTTGTGTTTCATCAAGTAAATATTCTCAACATCTACTCGAATCATCTGTGAAGTAAGAACATAACGATATTCACTGCATGCCTCAGCACTCATTGGACTGCACACATCAAAATGTGTTACTTCCTACAAGTTGCTATCTTGTTCCATCTTACTGAAAACGAGGCTTTTCAGTCATCTTGCCCATGTGGTATGATTTGCATATCTCAAGTGATTCAAAATCAAGTGAGTCCAAACGATCCATTTGCATGGAGTTTCTTCATGCATATACACCAATAGACATGGTTCGCATGTCTCAAACTTTTCAAAAACGAGTGAGTCTAAAGATCCATCAACATGGAGCTTCTTCATGCGTTTTATACCATTATGACTTACCTGGCAGTGCCACAAGTAAGTGGTACTATCATTACTATCTTATATCTTTTGGCATGAAGATGTGTATCCCTACGATCAAGATTCAATAAACCATTCCTTTAGGTGCAAGACCATTGAAGGTATTATTCAAAAATAGAGTAACCATTATTCTCCTTAAATGAATAACCGTATTGCGATAGACATAATCCAATCATGTCTATGCTCAACGCAAACACCAATCTCGGTGGTAGAGGGAGCGTGCGATGCTTGATCATATCAACCTTGGAAACACTTCCAACATATATCGTCAGCTCACCTTTAGCTAGTCTCCGTTTATTCCGTAGCTTTTATTTCGAGTTACTAACACTTAGCAACCGAACCGGTATCTTATACCCTGGTGCTACTAGGAGTACTAGTAAAGTACACATTAACATAATGTATATCCAATATACTTCTGTCGACCTTGCCAGCCTTCTCATCTACCAAGTATCTAGGGTAATCTTGCTCCAGTGGTTGTTCCCCTTATTATAGAAGCACTTAGTCTCGGGTTTGGGTTCAACCTCGAGTTTCTTCATTGGTGCAGCAGCTGATTTGCCATTTCATGAAGTATCCCTTCTTGCCCTTGCCCTTCTTGAAACTAGTGGTTTCACCAACCATCAACAATTGATGCTCCTTCTTGATTTCTACTTTCGCGGTGTCAAACATCGCGAATACCTCAAGGATCATCATATCTATCCCTGATATGTTATAGTTCATCACGAAGCTCTAGCAGCTTGGTGGCAATGACTTTGGGGAAACATCACTTATCTCATCTGGAAGTTCAACTCCCACTCGATTCAAGTGATTGTTGTACTCAGACAATCTGAGCACAAGCTCAACGATTGAGCTTTTCTCCCTTAGTTTGCAGGCTAAGAAAATCGTCGAAGGTCTCATACCTCTTGACGTGGGCACGAGCCTGAAATCCCAATTTCAGCCCTCGAAACATCTCATATGTTCCGCGACATTTCGAAAACGTCTTTGGTGCCTCTACTTAAACCATTTAATTGAACTATCACGTAGTTATCAAAACGTGTATGTCTGATGTTCGCAACATCGACAAACGACGTTGGGGTTCAGCACACTGAGCGGTGCATTAAGGACATAAGCTTTCTACTGTCTGCATAATTGCTACTTTCAACTTTCAACTATATTTTCTCTAGGAACATATCTAAAACAGTAGAACTATAGCGTGAGCTACGACATAATTTGCAAAAGGTCTTTTGACTATGTTCAGGATAATTAAGTTCATCTTATGAACTCCCACTCAGATAGACATCCCTCTGGTCATCTAAGTGATTACATGATCCGAGTCAACTAGCCCGTGTCCGATCATCACGTGAGATGGACTAGTTAACGTCGGTGAACATCTTCATGTTGATCGTATCTACTATACGACTCATGCTCGACCTTTCGGTCTCCGTGTTCCGAGGCCATGTCTGCACATGCTAGGCTCGTCAAGTTAACCCTAAGTGTTTTCGCTGTGTAAAACTGTCTTACACCCGTTGTATGTGAACGTAAGAATCCATCACACCCGATCATCATGTGGTGCTTAGAAGCGACGAACTGTAGCAACGGTGCACAGTTAGGGGAGAACACTTCTTGAAATTTTGTAAGGGATCATCTTATTTACTACCGTCGTCCTAAGTAAACAAGATGCATAAACATGATAAACATCACATGCAATCAAATAGTGACATGATATGGCCAATATCATTTTGCTCCTTTTGATCTTCATCTTCGGGGCTCCATGATCATCATCGTCACCGGCATGACACCATGATCTCCATCATCATGATCTCCATCATCGTGTCTTCATGAAGTTGTCACGCCAACGACTACTTCTACTTCTATGGCTAACGCGTTTAGCAATAAAGTAAAGTAAGTTACATGGCGTTCTTCAATGACACGCAGGTCATACAAAAAATAAAGACAACTCCTATGGCTCCTGCCGGTTGTCATACTCATCGACATGCAAGTCGTGAATCCTATTACAAGAACATGATCAATCTCATACATCACATCCTTTTGGCCATATCACATCACATAGCATACCCTGCAAAAACAAGTTAGACGTCCTCTAATTGTTGTTTGCATGTTTTACGTGGCTGCTATGGGTTTCTAGCAAGAACGTTTCTTACCTACGCAAGACCACAACGTGATATGCCAATTGCTATTTACCCTTCATAAGGACCCTTTTCATCGAATCCGTTCCGACTAAAGTGGGAGAGACTGGCACCCGCTAGCCACCTTATGCACCAAGTGCATGTCAATCGGTGGAACCTGTCTCACGTAAGAGTACGTGTAAGGTCGGTCCGGGCCGCTTCATCCCACAATACCGTCGAAACAAGATTGGACTAGTAACGGTAAGCATATTGAACAACATCAACGCCCACAACTACTTTGTGTTCTACTCGTGCAAAGAATCTACGCAATAGACCTAGCTCTGATACCACTGTTGGGGAACGTAGCAGAAATTCAAAAATTTTCCTACGTATCACCAAGATCTATCTATGGAGAGACCAGCAACGAGTAGAAAGGGAGAGGAGAGTGCATCTACATACCCTTGTAGATCGCTAAGCGGAAGCGTTCAAGTGAACGGGGTTGATGGAGTCGTACTCGTCGTGATTCAGATCACCGATGATCCAGTGCCGAACGGACGGCACCTCCACGTTCAACACACGTACAGCCCGGTGACGTCTCCCACGCCTTGATCCAGCAAGGAGAGAGGGAGAGGTTGAGGAAGACTCCATCCAGCAGCAGCACAACGGCGTGGTGGTGATGGAGGAGCGTGGCAATCCTGCAGGGCTTCGCCAAGCACCTACGGGAGAGGAGGAGGTGTCACGGGAGGGAGGGAGGCGCCAAGGGCTCAGGTATGGATGCCCTCCCTCCCCTCCACTATATATAGGGGCAGGGGAGAGGGGGGAGGCGCAGCCTTGCCCCCTACTCCAAGCAAGGGGTGCGGCTAAGGAGGGGGGAGGAGTCCATCCTCCCCAAGGCACCTCGGAGGTGCCTTCCCCCTTTAGGACTCTCCCCTTTTTCCTTTATCTTGGCGCATGGGCCTCTAGGGGCTGGTGCCCTTGGCCCATGTAGGCCAAGGCGCACCCCCTTCAGCCCATGTGGCCCCCCGGGGCAGGTGGCCCCACCCGGTGGGCCCCCGGGACCCTTCCGGTGGTCCCGGTACAATACCGATGACCCCGAAACTTGTCCCGATGGCCGAAACAGGACTTCCTATATATAAATCTTTACCTCCGGACCATTCCGGAACTCCTCGTGACGTCCGGGATCTCATCCGGGACTCCTAACAACATTCAGTAACCACATACAAGCTTCCTTTATAACCCTAGCGTCATCGAACCTTAAGTGTGTAGACCCTACGGGTTCGGGAGACATGTAGACATGACCGAGACGTTCTCCGGTCAATAACCAACAGCGGGATCTGGATACCCATGTTGGCTCCCACATGTTCCACGATGATCTCATCGGATGAACCACGATGTCAAGGACTCAATCGATCCCGTATACAATTCCCTTTGTCTAGCGGTATTTTACTTGCCCGAGATTCGATCGTCGGTATACCGATACCTTGTTCAATCTCGTTACCGGCAAGTCACTTTACTCGTTCCGTAACACATCATCCCGTGATCAACTCCTTGGTCACATTGCGCATATGATGATGTCCTACCGAGTGGGCCCAGAGATACCTCTCCGTTTACACGGAGTGACAAATCCCAGTCTCGATCAGTAATAAAACAATAGATACTTTCGGAGATACCTGTAGTGCACCTTTATAGTCACCCAGTTACGTTGTGACGTTTGATACACTCAAAGCACTCCTACGGTATCCAGGAGTTACACGATCTCATGGTCAAAGGAAGAGATACTTGACATTGGCAAAGCTCTAGCAAACGAACTACACGATCTTTGTGCTAAGCTTAGGATTGGGTCTTGTCCATCACATCATTCTCCTAATGATGTGATCCCGTTATCAACGACATCTAATGTCCATAGCCAGGAAACCATGACTATCTGTTGATCACAACGAGCTAGTCAACTAGAGGCTCACTAGGGACATATTGTGGTCTATGTATTCACACGTGTATTACGATTTCCGGATAATACAGTTATAGCATGAATAAAAGACAATTATCATGAACAAGGAAATATAATAATAATACTTTTATTATTGCCTCTAGGGCATATTTCCAACAAGTTTCGTGTAACTGTTTCCAAAACTTTGAGGTAAATTGTGTTCCTCTATCCGATACGATGCTCCTTGGAACACCATGCAGACATACGATCCTGGTCATATATATCTTTGCCAGCTTAGCACTTGTATAGGTGGTCCTCACTGGAATGAAGTGAGCAACCTTGGTCAAACGATCCACTACCACCCAAATGGAATCATAACCCGAACGGGTCCTGGGTAACCCCGTGATAAAGTCCATACCAAGTTTATCCCATTTCGAATCAGGTATCGGCAACGGCTGAAGTAATCCTGCTGGTTTCTGATGTTCTGCCTTTACTCTCTGACATACATCACATATTGCCACATACTCGGCAATTTCCCGCTTCATACCGGCCCACCAAAAACTTTCCTTCAAGTCCAAATACATCTTGGTATTGCCTGGGTGTATCGAACATGGTGAGTCGTGAGCCTCCTGAAGAATCAACTTCATGATCTTCGGGTCATTGGTTACACAAATCCGTTGCTCAAACCATATGGTTCCATGTTCATCCTCACGGAATCCTTCTGCTTTCCCTTTGCTCATCATTTCTTTGATCTTAGTAATACCTTGGTCCAACTTCTGGGCTTCTCTGATTCTTACCAACAAGGTGGACTGCACCTCGAGTGCGGCAACATAACCTCTTGGAACTATTTCCAATTGAAGGTCTCTAAGATCATCACATAACTCCTGAGGTAAACCTCTTGTTGTAAGGGTATTAACATAACTCTTACGGCTCAAAGCATCTGCCACAACGTTGGCTTTTCCTGGATGATAATGCAGACTCATGTCATAATCCTTTATAAGTTCCAACCATCTCCTTTGCCTGAGATTCAACTCTTTCTGCGTGAAGATATACTTCAAACTCTTGTGATCCGTGTAAACATCACAACGATTCCCAATAAGATAGTGTCTCCATGTCTTGAGTGCATGCACTACAGCTGCCAACTCCAAATCATGCGTGGCATAGTTCAACTCATGAGGTCGAAGCTGTTGTGAAGCATAAGCTAAAACTTTCCCCTCTTGCATAAGAACACCTCCAAGTCCCTGACGTGAAGCATCACAGTACACCTGAAAGTCCTTGTGTACGTCAGGCAGGACTAACACTAGGGCTGTAACCAAATGCTTCTTCAACTCTTGAAAGCTGGCTTCACACTCTTCCGTCCAAACGAACTTGGTGTCCTTTTTCAACAATGATGTCATGGGTGTGTCAATCTTGGAGAAATTTTCAATAAATCTCCGGTAATGTCCTGCAAGCCCAAGAAAACTATGAATCTCACCAACTATGGTGGGTGCATTCCATTCCGTGACTGACTCTACCTTGGTAGGGTCCACTGCAATCCCTTCACCTGACACTACATGTCCAAGGAATCCGACTTCCTTCAGCCAAAACTCACACTTGCTGAACTTGGCATAAAGTTGTTGTTCTCTGAGCTTCTCCAGAACTAAGCGCAGATGTTCAGCGTGTTCCTCCTCATTCTTGGAGTAAACCAATATGTCATCAATGAATACCACAACAAACTTATCCAGGAACTCCATGAATACTTTGTTCATCGTGTTCATAAAATAGGCAGGGGCATTAGTCAAACCAAAGGACATGACTGTATACTCATAAAGCCCATACCTTGTGGTAAAAGTTGTCTTGGGTATATCCTTCTCACGAATCTTCAACTAGTGATAACCCGATCGAAGATCGATCTTGGAGAAAACACTAGCTCCTTCTAGCTGGTCAAACAAGTCATTGATCATCGGTAGGGGATACTTGTTCTTGATGGTCACCTCATTCAAAGAGCGGTAATCCACACACATTCTCAAGGTTCCATCCTTCTTCTCCACTAAAAGTACTGGGGCTCCCCAAGGTGATGAACTTGGGCGAATATACCCTTTCTATAGTAACTCCTTAATCCGTTTCTTGACTTCCTCCAAATCATTAGCAGGCATTCGATACGGCCTCTTGGAGATAGGCCCTGTGCCTGGTAGCAACTCAATCAAAAACTCAATCTCCCGATCTGGCGCCCGGTAACTCATCCGGAAATACATCGGGATAATCCTTCACCACTGGTACTTCTTCCTGGACAACTCCCGTAAGAGAGTTCACCTGAGTCCTCTTAGGCTTAAGCCTGGATACGTACTTGATCCTCTTCTCCGGGGTGGTGAGAAAAATCGATCTACTAGCACAATCAATGTTTCCCTCATACTTGGACATCCAATCCATCCCTAGGATTACATCCAACCCTTGCGATTCTAGTATAATCATATCTGTGGGAAAAACATGTCCCCCTATGTTCAAAGGCAATTGGAAACATCCCTGACTAGCCATAGACTCGGCTCCTGGGGAACTCACTAGAATGGGTGCCTTAAGAGCTATGGTAGGCAACTTATGTTTATCCACAAATCCCCTTGATATGAATGAATGCGATGCACGAGTGTCAAAAAGAATGAGTGCTGGAAATGAATTAACCAAGAACTTACCAATCACTGCGTTAGGCTGCTCATAAACCTCTTCCACATTGACATGATTCGCATGTCCCTTAGTGAACGGATGGGCTTCTTGCTTCCAGAATTCCCATTGCCATTTCCATTTCCATTCCGCGCCTCAGGGCACTCATTGGAGTAGTGACCTGTCTTCTTACACTTGAAGCATGTGATGTGACTCATGTCCTTCTTCATTGGTGTGGAAGAATTGAAATGCTGCGGATTTCCATTTCCTCCACTACCATTGCCCTGCTTGTGACCATGGTGGTTGTGTCCATTCCCTCCATGGTGAATGTGGCCCCCATGGTTATGGTGATTCCCTCCAAACTTGCTTGTGCCTGATCCAGAACTACCTGAGTACGGGCTGTAGCGAGGTTTCTGTTGAACTCCCGAGTTATACTTCCCATGACCGTACTTCCTCTTATGATTCTCCATCTGCTGGTGCTTGCTTTCAAGAATGATAGCCTTATCAACCAGCTCCTGATAGTCCGAAAATGTTTCCATAGTCAACTGAACTCCCAACTCATCGTTCAGTCCCTCCAGAAACTTCTCCTGCTTGGCTGCATCGGTGGCCACGTCCTCTAGGGCGTAACGGGCCAACTTACTGAACTCATCAACATACTGAGATATCGTGCATCCTCCCTGGCGCAAGCTGCGGAACTCCTTCTTCTTCAGACTCATGGCTCCAGCTGAAACATGAGCAGTGCGGAACGCCCGCTGGAACTGATCCCAAGTCACATTCTCCATGGGGTATGTGGTGGTGTAGTTCTCCCACCAAGCAGCTGTCGGTCCATCCAGCTGGTGGGCAGCAAACTTCACCTTGTCCGCATCATTGCATCCTGCCGTGGCCAGCTCCCTTCCTATCTTGCGGAGCCAGTCATCTGCGACGATCGGCTCCGTGCTACTGGAGAACACGGGTGGGTTCAGCCTTAGAAAACGGGTAAGACTGTCAACCGGGGGTGGCGGTGGTGGGTTGTTGTTGTTGTTCTGGTTCTGGTTCTGGTTCTGGTTCTGAATGAGCATCTGCATAAGAGCATTCTGTTGCTAGATCAATTGCGTAAGCTCCAGCGGAAAGTTGAATCCGGGGTCACGTCTTGGAGGCATCTGATGGGTTTCAGAGTGGACGAGGAGTTAGAATAGAACAAGGCCTAGCGAGTAAAATCACACTACCCATATGCACATGATAGCAATGAAACTTCAAATCACTCCAATTCAATTTCAAACAAAGAGGTTCACATGAATAATCAAACCTAAGGTAAGCCATGTCACAAGATTTGACAAGGTCTTACAAATGAAATAAAACTATTCGGATAACGAAATCGAATTCCCGAACTCTCATGGTGGTATAAAATCTAACTCTCATGGTGGTATAAAATCTAACTCTCATCAGATGAGGACCAGTCAACCATGTCGACATCAGGTGTCCTTGCATCGCTCTCCGTGTCATCATCTCCGAGCTCATCATTTGGGTCTCTCTCCTGGCTGACATAGGCACCATACGAGTGATCCTCCTGGATGTTTTCTCCCTCATCCAGCTTCTCCTCGGCCTCCTCGAGCTCAAGCTTCAGATCGTCTATCTTCTCCTGCAGTGCGTCCAGCTCTCCTTCATGCTCGATGCGAGCGTCCTGGATCTCCTCCTCTAGCTTGGCCTTGCGGGTCATGAGGTTCTTGATGACGACCATGGTGTCGGACAGCTCCAGCTCCATCATACGAATGTGCTCCTCCATGTCCTGGATATGGGATGCTATCGTCTCATCCTCCAGGGTACGCACCACATCTCCATTTGCGTCGCGAGGTCCTCTTAAGGTCTTCGTCATACACCTTCCGAATGCGTCCGAGAGCAATGTGAGCAGCGATACCCCTGCCCAAGCCCCATGTTGCGGTATCCACATGGAAATCAATGGGCTTGGTGCGGTTTACAAGGATGCGTCCGGGGATATGAGCATCGATCCTCCAACGTGTCTCCTCGGGAAGGGTGACTGTGAAGGTTCCAGTGAATGTGGGAAGCCCAATCTTCAGGTGCTTCGTGATCTTCACCAGCTGCCTTCCAAAGGGCATGGTCTCATCGGGCTGCTCGAACTCAACAAGGGCGGACGACATCTACATTTTGAAAAAGAGAAGAAATTAGTATTGAAGCAGAGAAGGTACGAGACCAAGGGATATATATGGAAAATGAAAACTATAGTTTTTATCCTATGGCTTTTCTCCATTTCTATGGGTCGCGTCCTACAGTCAACGTGTGCTCTGATACCATCTTGTAGCGACCCAACTCGGTAAGAGTCGAAGTCTCTGTGCTTACCGAGCTAGTCCCTGGATCGACTTGCTAGCACACACAGTACTCGATGAAATAACAGAAATAACACACATCTCTTTATTACATCGATAGTCTAGGAGCAATACATTTATTACAAAATAGGGCATAGAGCCAATAAGCAAATACTACGGAAGCAAAGAAGTAAATGAGTCCAACTCCACGAGCAAGGTTGAGTGTAGAACATCGACCTATCGCACCTTAATCCTCATCGGATATATCTGCAACGTGATAAGTTGCAGCCAAATGGGTTAGTACATTGAATGTATTGGCAAGTCACATCACAGAGAAATGAACCTACTTTTACATGCAGTTTGGCTAGTGGAAAGCTCTAAGTTTAGTTTTTTTATGCATAAAGCTAGTTTTTCCCTATTAGAAAAGATTGTTATTTGACTACTACACATTTGCATAGGATGAGTTGGCAAATCCAACTCCATCCCTCCCCAAGTTTCATTTATAACCCAACGGTTTAATTAAAGGTGAGGAGATCTCCTGGCGTTTTCACTACTAGATGCTCAAGTTGTCCGTAACCGGGGACACGGCAAATCGATTAGGTTGAAAACTCTGCAAAGGTTGTGCACTTTTCCCCACAAGACTCGACCACCTCCATGATCGGAAGATCGAGACATAGCCTTTCGAAAATGTTTCCCCTTAACCCACGGATAGGCCGGCACACCTACATCATTCTACATCTGCTAGCCCATCCCGAAAGGGGTCACACTAACTACTCAACTAAGCCAGAGCCCATATTGGCTTGTAGCTGCACACGTAAGCTTCTAGACATGAGAATACGATTGATCTCTTTGAGCCTGAGCGGAAGGTCCACTAGTGGTGCACCACCATGGATTTCCCATGCGTGCCCCACTGTACTTCGCCACCATTCCCACAAGTTTCCGCCCAGGTAGTTCATTATTTAACTTAGGTCTTATTTACTACATTTTCACTCAAACTTTACAATGATCACTTCCCAATCCACGTCTACTTAGCATAGCAACATAAAATAAAACGATGGTGACAAAGTTATATGGTTCAGACCTACCTCAATGTACTACTGTGTGAAAAGCAAAGTCATGCGGCACCAGTTTCCTACCATGCAGTCCTACCGCAAAGAACTATGTGCATAATAAAAACATAGGTAATGAAACATGATCAAGATGCAACTTGCCTTGGTACTGCTGGTTGAATTCTAAAGACTGATAATATTCTGCTTCGCACTCCGGGCAATCTATCGCAAGGAAGATAAACAAACATAAGCAACAATCCAGATACCAAAAGAACATGCATAGCAAAAAGTCTCGGAAAAACCAAATGAACATACAACACGCTAAGCTACTACAGAAATATTCTAAGTGCAAAACAACATAGTCCTATGGTTCAAGGAGTGATGTGAAGTATAGTGCATACTATGCATACTAGTAAAAATATTAAAGGGCAGAATCTAGTGTGTGAAAATTATTGTGACAAAGGTCCAGGTGATAGGGCTTTTCTACGGTGACAGCATGCAAAAGGGATCAACTTAATCGGAGCTACGGTTTGGGAGATATGGCTATTTGAAGTTTGAATTCGAATCTGAATAAATTCAAATTTGAATCTAACAAAAGTTTGCAAAAACTATGCTACTGGATAGATCTAAACAATACGAAGAATTTGCCGCTGGTTTCGTCGAGTTTGGATCTACGGTTAAAAAGTTATGGCTAATCTAAGATCAGGGACTAATCTGCTATTTATAGGGACTAAATGGTGAAGAAAACTACTGCAAACAGGTCCCTGGCCACGTGGCGGCTCCTGGCTGGCCAAGCAGCGTCCGCTGCGGAGACTATACAGTGAACAGCCACCAAATAAGAAAAACAGCAGTGGCAGCTAACTAAATAAAAACCGACGCTCGGTTTAAATAAAACCGCACGGTCTAAAGGAAACCGATCGGTAGTTTTTAAAATAAAACCGCGGTTAACCGCGTACCGGTTCAACTAAAAAAACAACTAACCTATCTAAGCTAGGCCGTTGGTGTCCGATCTAACGGGCGAGGGTGGGGCGGCGGCTTACAGCGGGTGGTGGTGGCCGGCGACGAGCAGAGGACGGCGGCGCGACGTCGGGTGATGGCGGGGAAGCGGCTACGGCGGTCCTCGCCGTCGGGGAAGAATACGAGGAGGTGCGGCGCGGCCTGGGCGTCTGGATGGTGCCGTTGGGGCTCCTCAGGGGCGTCGGGGTCGGCGAGGCGAAGGCGGCGGCGCTCCGTAGGCTCCAGCGAGGTCGGGCGTCGTCGGGGCGTCGTCTCCGGCGGGACCTAGGTGAGAAAAAGATGTCAACAAGATGCGCGAGTTCATGATGGCAAGATTGATGAAGGAACAAGGGCTTGGGGTGGTTTACTGGCAGCGGAATGCTCCAGCGAGGTCCGTTCGGCCGGCGAGATCCAAGCGGCGACTGCGGGTGGTAGGGGCGGCGTGGGAAGAAGCGGGACGGCGAGATCGACAGAGGGGAGCCCGGGGCATTTATAGGCGAGGGGAGGGCGTGCGGGTGCCGCAGATAAGCATTATCCGCGAGGGCCTCGCCCGACGGTTGCGGGAGCGCGGCGGCAAGCTCATCCGAGCGGGGCAAGCGGGAGGATGGGGGAGATTAGGTGGAGCGGGGCCCACCAGTTAGTGGCGGCGGCGGTAGCGAGCGAGGGCGGGCGCGGAGCGGTCGACCGGTGCGGGAGGTTCCGGGCGCTAGGGCGCTGGCCTTGGGCCAAATGGCTAACTAGGCCGGTTGGGGCGCTCCTGGGCCGAACCCAGTTTCGGTCCAGGCTGTGGTGAGTGCGTGCGTGCAGTTTTTTTTAAACACCAAACACTAAAGTGGCCCTAAATAATTCAAAAGAATTATTAAAAACACCCAATTAATTTCTGAAATAACTACATAATATTTAGATCCTAATGAACATTAACTTAAGCACAGAACTTTTTGAAAATAATTTTCCTAATGCAACTAATGCACTTTTTGCAAATAAAATAATTACCAAACAACTCCAAAACTTAAAGTAATATTCAAAATAAAATTTCCCACTCTTTTTATATTTTGAGGAAGTCATCTTATCCCCTCTCATTTGTTTTTCTCGGGTGGAAAACTATTATTTAAATATTTCAAAAACTCCAAAATGCAAAGAAATATGATATGCATTGAATGATTCTATTAACATCCAAATTAATAAAAATTGGGATGTTACAAACCTACCCCCCTTAAGATGAATCTCGTCCTCGAGATTCGGGTTGGCCAGCAAAAAGGTGTGGATGGTCCTGCCTAAGATCTTCCTCTCGTTCCCAAGTGGCTTCCTCCTCGGTATGGTGACTCCACTGAACTTTGCAGAAGTTTATGATCTTGGTACGAGTGATTCTCTCTGCAGTCTCAAGAATCTTAATAGGCTTCTCCTCATAAGTCAGATCATTCTCCAACTGAATTGCCTCGAGTGGCACTGTATCTCTCAAAGGAATGTCCGCCATCTCTGCATGACACTTCTTCAGCTGGGAAACATGAAACACATCATGAACTCCCGACAAAGCCTCTGGTAATTCCAACTGGTATGCAACCTCTCCTCTACGTTCCAGAACTTTGTATGGTCCCACAAATCGTGGTGCTAACTTCCTTTTGACTCCAAATCTTTTAATACCTCGAAGTGGAGACACTCGAAGATATGCTCTATCTCCCACTTCATAGATCACTTCCTTGCGTTTAGCATCGGCATAACTTTTCTGCCTTGACTGGGCTATCTTAAGTCTGTCACGAATCAGTTTGACCTTCTCCTCAGAATCCTTGATCAAGTCAGGTCCAAACAACTTGCGATCTCCAACTCCATCCCACATCAAAGGTGTCCTGCATTTCCTTCCATACAATGCCTCGAAAGGGGCCATCCAGTTTGTTGTATGAGAACTCTACGTAGGGTAAGTTATCATCCAACTAGACCCATAATCTGGTGCACACACTCTCAACATGTCCTCTAGAATCTGATTGACTCTCTCTGTCTGCCCATCAGTCTGTGGGTGGAAGGCTGTACTGAACTCTAGCCTGGTACCCAAAGTTTCGTGTAACTGTTTCCAAAACTTTAAGGTAAATTGTGTTCCTCTATCCGATACGATGCTCCTTGGAACACCATGCAGACATACGATCCTAGTCATATATATCTTTGCCAGCTTACCACTTGTATAGGTGGTCCTCACTGGAATGAAGTGAGCAACCTTGGTCAAACGATCCACTATCACCCAAATGGAATCATAACCCGAACGGGTCCTCGGTAACCCCGTGATAAAGTCCATACCAAGTTTATCCCATTTCCAATCAGGTATCGACAACGGCTGAAGTAATCCTGCTGGTTTCTGATGTTCTGCCTTTACTCTCTGACATACATCACATATTGCCACATACTCGGCAATTTCTCGCTTCATACCGGCCCACCAAAAACTTTCCTTCAAGTCCAAATACATCTTGGTATTGCCTGGGTGTATCGAATATGGTGAGTTGTGAGCCTCCTGAAGAATCAACTTCATGATCTCCGGGTCATTGGTTACACAAATCCGTTGCTCAAACCATATGGTTCCATGTTCATCCTCACGGAATCCTTCTGCTTTCCCTTTGCTCATCATTTCTTTGATCGTAGTAATACCTTGGTCCAACTTCTGGGCTTCTCTGATTCTTACCAACAAGGTGGACTGCACCTCGAGTGCGGCAACATAACCTCTTGGAACTATTTCTAGTTGAAGGTCTCTAAGCTCATCACATAACTCCTGAGGTAAACCTCTTGCTGTAAGGGTATTAACATAACTCTTACGGCTCAAAGCATCTGCCACAACGTTGGCTTTTCCTGGATGATAATGCAGACTCATGTCATAATCCTTTATAAGTTCCAACCATCTCCTTTGACTGAGATTCAACTCTTTCTGCGTGAAGATATACTTCAAACTCTTGTGATCCGTGTAAACATCACAACGATTCCCAATAAGATAGTGTCTCCATGTCTTGAGTGCATGCACTACAGCTGCCAACTCCAAATCATGCGTGGCATAGTTCAACTCATGAGGTCGAAGTTGTTGTGAAGCATAAGCTAAAACTTTCCCCTCTTGCATAAGAACACCTCCAAGTCCCTGAAGTGAAGCATCACAGTACACCTGAAAGTCCTTGTGTATGTCAGGCAGGACTAACACTAGGGCTGTAACCAAATGCTTCTTAAACTCTTGAAAGCTGGCTTCACACTCTTCCGTCCAAACGAACTCGGTGTCCTTTTTCAACAATGATGTCATGGGTGTGTCAATCTTGGAGAAATTTTCAATAAATCTCCGGTAATGTCCTGCAAGCCCAAGAAAACTACGAATCTCAACAACTATGGTGGGTGCATTCCATTCCGTGACTGACTCTACCTTGGTAGGGTCCACTACAATCCCTTCACCTGACACTACATGTCCAAGGAATCCGACTTCCTTCAGCCAAAACTCACACTTGCTGAACTTGGCATAAAGTTGATGTTCTCTAAGGTTCTCCAGAACTAAGCGCAGATGTTCAGCGTGTTCCTCCTCATTCTTGGAGTAAACCAATATGTCATCAATGAATACCACAACAAACTTATCCAGGAACTCCATGAATACTTTGTTCATCGTGTTCATAAAATAGGCAGGGGCATTAGTCAAACCAAAGGACATGACTATATACTCATAAAGCCCATACCTTGTGGTAAAAGTTGTCTTGGGTATATCCTTCTCACGAATCTTCAACTGGTGATAACCCGATCGAAGATCGACCTTGGAGAAAACACTAGCTCCTTCTAGCTGGTCAAACAAGTCATTGATCATCGGTAGGGGATACTTGTTCTTGATGGTCACCTCATTCAAAGAGCGGTAATCCACACACATTATCAAGGTTCCATCCTTCTTCTCCACCAAAAGTACTGGGGCTCCCCAAGGTGATGAACTCGGGCGAATATACCCTTTCTATAGTAACTCCTTAATCCGTTTCTTGACTTCCTCCAAATCATTAGCAGGCATTCGATACGGCCTCTTGGAGATAGGCCCTGTGCCTGGTAGCAACTCAATCAAAAACTCAATCTCCCGATCTGGTGCCCGGTAACTCATCCGGAAATACATCGGGATAATCCTTCACCACTGGTACTTCTTCCTGGACAACTCCCGTAAGAGAGTTCACCTGAGTCCTCTTAGGCTTAAGCGTGGATACGTACTTGATCCTCTTCTCCGGGGTGGTGAGAAAAATCGATCTACTAGCACAATCAATGTTTCCCTCATATTGGACATCCAATCCATCCCTAGGATTACATCCAACCCTTGCGATTCTAGTATAATCATATCTGTGGGAAAAACATGTCCCCCTATGTTCAAAGGCAATTGGAAACATCCCTGACTAGCCATAGACTCGGCTCCTGGGGAACTCACTAGAATGGGTGCCTTAAGAGCTATGGTAGGCAACTTATGTTTATCCACAAATCCCCTTGATATGAATGAATGCGATGCACGAGTGTCAAAAAGAATGAGTGCTGGAAATGAATTAACCAAGAACTTACCAATCACTGCGTCAGGCTGCTCATAAACCTCTTCCACATTGACATGATTCGCATGTCCCTTAGTGAAAGGATGGGCTTCTTGCTTCCAGAATTCCCATTGCCATTTCCATTTCCATTCTCGCCTCAAGGTACTCATTGGAGTAGTGACCTGTCTTCTTACACTTGAAGCAGGTGATGTGACTCACGTCCTTCTTCATCGGTGTGGAAGAATTGAAATGATGCGGATTGCCATTTCCTCCACTACCATTGCCCTGCTCGTGACCATGGTGGTTCTGTCCATTCCCTCCATGGTGAATGTGGCCCCCATGGTTATGGTGATTCCCTCCAAACTTGCTTGTGCTTGATCCAGAACTCCCTGAGTACGGGCTGTAGCGAGGTTTCTGTTGAACTCCTGAGTTATACTTCCCATGATCGTACTTCCTCTTACGATTCTCCATCTGCTGGTGCTTGCTTTCAAGAATGATAGCCTTATCAACCAGCTCCTGATAGTCCGAAAATGTTTCCATAGTCAACTGAACTCCCAACTCATCGTTCAGTCCCTCCAGAAACTTCTCCTGCTTGGCTGCATCGGTGGCCACGTCCTCTAGGGCGTAACGGGCCAACTTACTGAACTCATCAACATACTGAGATATCGTGCGTCCTCCCTGGCGCAAGCTGCGGAACTCCTTCTTCTTCAGCCTCATGGCTCCAGCTGAAACATGAGCAGTGCAGAACGCCCGCTAGAACTGATCCCAAGTCACATTCTCCATGGGGTATGTGGTGGTGTAGTTCTCCCACCAAGCATCTGCCGGTCCATCCAGCTGGTGGGCAGCAAACTTCACCTTCTCCGCATCATTGCATCCTGCCGTGGCCAGCTCCCTTCCTATCTTGTGGAGCCAGTCATCTGCGACGATCGGCTCCGTGCTACTGGAGAACACGGGTGGGTTCAGCCTTAGAAAACGGGTAAGACTGTCAACCGGGGGTGGCGGTGGTGGGTTGTTGTTGTTCTGGTTCTGGTTCTGGTTCTGGTTCTGAATGAGCATCTGCATAAGAGCATTCTGTTGCTGGATCAATTGCGTAAGCTCCGGCGGAAAGTTGAATCCGGGGTCACGTCTTGGAGGCATATGATGGGTTTCAGAGTGGACGAGGAGTTAGAATAGAACAAGGCCTAGCGAGTAAAATCACACTACCCATATGCACATGATAGCAATGAAACTTCAAATCACTCCAATTCAATTTCAAACAAAGAGGTTCACATGAATAATCAAACCTAAGGTAAGCCATGTCACAAGATTTGACAAGGTCTTACAAATGAAATAAAACTAATCGGATAACGAAATCGAATTCCCGAACTCTCATGGTGGTATAAAATTCTAACTCTCATGGTGGTATAAAATCTAACTCTCATCAGATGAGGACCAGTCAACCATGTCGACATCAGGTGTCCTTGCATCGCTCTCCGTGTTGTCATCTCCGAGCTCATCATTTGGGTCTCTCTCCTGCCCAACATAGGCACCATACGAGTGATCCTCCTGGATGTTTTCTCCCTCATCCAGCTTCTCCTCGGCCTCCTCGAGCTCAAGCTTCAGATCGTCTATCTTCTCCTGCAGTGCGTCCAGCTCTCCTTCATGCTCGATGCGAGCGTCCTGGATCTCCTCCTCTAGCTCGGCCTTGCGGGTCATGAGGTTCTTGATGACGACCATGTTGTCGGACAGCTCCAGCTCCATCATACGAATGTGCTCCTCCATGTCCTAGATATGGGATGCTATCATCTCATCCTCCAGGGTACGCACCACATCTCCATTTGCGTCGCGAGGTCCTCTTAAGGTCTTCGTCATACACCTTCCGAATGCGTCCGAGAGCAATGTGAGCAGCGATACCCCTGCCCAAGCCCCATGTTGCGGTATCCACATGGAAATCAATGGGCTTGGTGCGGTTTACAAGGATGCGTCCGGGGATATGAGCATCGATCCTCCAACTTGTCTCCTCGGGAAGGGTGGCTGTGAAGGTTCCAGTGAATGTGGGAAGCCCAATCTTCAGGTGCTTCGTGATCTTCACCAGCTGCCTTCCAAATGGCATGGTCTCATTGGGCTGCTCGAAGTCAACAAGGGCGGACGACATCTACATTTTAAAAAAGAGAAGAAATTAGTATTGAAGCAGAGAAGGTATGAGACCAAGGGATATATATGGAAAATGAAAACTATAGTTTTTATCCTATGGCTTTTCTCCATTTCTATGGGTCGCGTCCTACAGTCAACGTGTGCTCTGATACCATCTTGTAGCGATCCGACTCGGTAAGAGTCGAAGTCTCTGTGCTTACCGAGCTAGTCCCTGGATCGACTTGCTAGCACACACAGTACTCGATGAAATAACAGAAATAACACACATCTCTTTATTACATCGATAGTCCAGGAGCAATACATTTATTACAAAATAGGGCATAGAGCCAATAAGTAAATACTACGAAAGCAAAGAAGTAAATGAGTCCAACTCCACGAGCAAGGTTGAGTGTAGAACATCGACCTATCGCACCTTAATCCTCGTCGGATATATCTGCAATGTGATAAGTTGCAGCCAAATGGGTCAGTACATTGAATGTACTAGCAAGTCACGTCATAGAGAAATGAACCTACTTTTACATGCAGTTTGGCTGGTCGAAAGCTCTAAGTTTAGTTTTTTTATGCATAAAGCTAGTTTTTCCCTATTAGAAAAGATTGTTATTCGACTACTACACATTTGCATAGGATGAGTTGGCAAATCCAACTCCATCCGTCCCCAAGTTTCATTTATAACCCAACGGTTTAATTAAAGGTGCGGAGATCTCCTGGCATTTTCACTACTAGATGCTCAAGTTGTCTGTAACCGGGGACACGGCAAATCGATTAGGTTGAAAACTCTGCAAAGGTTGTGCACTTTTCCCCACAAGACTCGACCACCTCCATGATCGGAAGATCGAGACATAGCCTTTCGAAAATGTTCCCCCTTAACCCACGGATAGGCCGGCACACCTACATCATTCTACATCTGCTAGCCCATCCCGGAAGGGGTCACACTAACTACTCAACTAAGCCAGAGCCCATATTGGCTTGTAGCTGCACATGTAAGCTTCTAGACATGAGAATACGATTGATCTCTTTGAGCCTGAGCGGACGGTCCACTAGTGGTGCACCACCATGGATTTCCCATGCGTGCCCCACTGTACTTCGCCACCATTCCCACAAGTTTCCGCCCAGGTAGTTCATTATTTAACTTAGGTCTTATTTACTACATTTTCACTCAAACTTTACAATGATCACTTCCCAATCCACGTCTACTTAGCATAGCAACATAAAATAAAACGATGGTGACAAAGTTATATGGTTCAGACCTACCTCAATGAACTACTGTGTGAAAAGAAAAGTCATGCGGCACTAGTTTCCTACCATGCAGTCCTTCCGCAAAGAACTATGTGCATAATAAAAACATAGGTAATGAAACATGATCAAGATGCAACTTGCCTTGGTACTGCTGGTTGAATTCTAAAGACTGATAATATTCTGCTTCGCACTCCGGGCAATCTATCGCAAGGAAGATAAACAAACATAAGCAACAATCCAGATACCAAAAGAACATGCATAGCAAAAAGTCTCAGAAAAACCAAATGAACATACAACACGCTAAGCTACTACAGAAATATTCTAAGTCCAAAACAACATAGTCCTATGGTTCAAGGAGTGATGTGAAGTATAGTGCATACTATGCATACTAGTAAAAATATTAAAGGGCAGAATCTAGTGTGTGAAAATTATTGTGACAAAGGTCCAGGTGATAGGGCTTTGCTACGGTGACAGCATGCAAAAGGAATCAAGTTAATCGGAGCTACGGTTTGGGAGATATGGCTATTTGAACTTTGAATTCGAATCTGAATAAATTCAAATTTCAATCTAACAAAAGTTTGCAAAAACTATGCTACTGGATAGATCTAAACAATACGAAGAATTTGCCGCGGGTTTCATCGAGTTTGGATCTACGGTTAAAAAGTTATGGCTAATCTAAGATCAGGGACTAATCTGCTATTTACAGGGACTAAATGGTGAAGAAAACTACTGCAAACAGGTCCCTGGCCACGTGGCGGCTCCTGGCTGGCCGAGCAGCGTCCGCTGCGGAGACTATACGGCGAACGGCCACCAAATAAGAAAAACAGCAGTGGCAGCTAACTAAATAAAAACCGACGCTCGGTTTAAATAAAACCGCACGGTCTAAAGGAAACCGATTGGTAGTTTTTAAAATAAAAACCGTGGTTAACCGCGTACCAGTTCAACTAAAAAAACAACTAACCTAATCTAATCTAGGCCGTTGGTGTCCGATCTAACGGGCGAGGGTGGGGCGGCGGCTTACAACGGGTGGTGGTGGCCGGCGACGAGCAGAGGACGGCGGCGCGACGTCGGGTGATGGCGGGGCAGCGGCTACGGCGGTCCTCGCCGTCGGGGAAGAAGACGGGGAGGTGCGGCGCGGCCTGGGCGTCTGGATGGTGGCGTCGGGGCTCCTCGGGGTCGGCGAGGCGAAGGCGGCGGAGCTCCATGGGCTCCGGCGAGGTCGGGCGTCGTCGGGGCGTCGTCTCCGGCGGGACCTAGGCGAGAAAAAGATGTCAACAAGATGCGCGAGTTCACGGTGGCAAGATTGATGAAGGAACAAGGGCTCGGGGTGGTTTACTGGCAGCGGAATGCTCAAGCGAGGTCCGTTCGGCCGGCGAGATCCAAGCGGCGACTGCGGGCGGTAGGGGCGGCATGGGAAGAAGCGGGACGGCGAGATCGACAGAGGGGAGCCCGGGGCATTTATAGGCGAGGGGAGGGCGTGCGGGTGCCGCAGATAAGCGTTATCCGCGAGGGCCTCGCCCGACGGTTGCGGGAGCGCGGCGGCGAGCTCATCCGAGCGGGGCAAGCGGGAGGTTGGGGGAGATTAGGTGGAGCGGGGCCCACCTGTTAGTGGTGGCGGCGGTAGCGAGCGAGGGCGGGCGCGGAGTGGTCGACCGGTGCGGGAGGTTCCGGGCGCTGGGGCGTTCGGCTTGGGCCAAATGGCCAACTAGGCCGGTTGGGGCGCTCCTGGGCCGAACCCAGTTTCGGTCCAGGCTGCGGTGAGTGAGTGCGTGCATTTTTTTTAAACACCAAACACTAAAGTGGCCCTAAATAATTCAAAAGAATTATTAAAAACACCCAATTAATTTCTAAAATAACTACATAATATTTAGAGCCTAATGAACATTAACTTAAGCACAGAACATTTTGAAAATAATTTTCCTAATGCAACTAATGCACTTTTTGCAAATAAAATAATTACCAAACAACTCCAAAACTTAAAGTAATATTCAAAATAAAATTTCCCACTCTTTTTATATTTTGAGGAAGTCATCTTATCCCCTCTCATTTGTTTTTCTCGGGTGGAAAACTATTATTTGAACATTTCAAAAACTCCAAAATGCAAAGAAATATGATATGCATTGAATGATTCTATTAACATCCAAATTAATAAAAATTGGGATGTTACAAACCTACCCCCTTAAGATGAATCTCATCCTCGAGATTCGGGTTGGCCAGCAAAAAGGTGCGGATGGTCCTGCGTAAGATCTTCCTCTCGTTCCCAAGTGGCTTCCTCCTCGGTATGGTGACTCCACTGAACTTTGCAGAAGTTGATGATCTTGGTACGAGTGATTCTCTCTGCAGTCTCAAGAATCTTAATAGGCTTCTCCTCATAAGTCAGATCATTCTCCAACTGAATTGCCTCGAGTGGCACTGTATCTCTCAAAGGAATGTCCGCCATCTCCGCATGACACTTCTTCAGCTAGGAAACATGAAACACGTCATGAACTCCCGACAAAGCCTCTGGTAATTCCAACTGGTATGCAACCTCTCCTCTGCATTCCAGAACTTTGTATGGTCCCACAAATCATGGTGCTAACTTCCCTTTGACTCCAAATCTTTTAATACCTCGAAGTGGAGACACTCGAATATATGCTCTATCTCCCACTTCATAGATCACTTCCTTGCGTTTAGCATCGGCATAACTTTTCTGCCTTGACTGGGCTATCTTAAGTCTGTCACGAATCAATTTGACCTTCTCCTCAGAATCCTTGATCAAGTCAGGTCCAAACAACTTGCGATCTCCAACTCCATCCCACATCAAAGGTGTCCTGCATTTCCTTCCATACAATGCCTCGAAAGGGGCCATCCAGTTTGTTGTATGAGAACTCTACGTAGGGTAAGTTATCATCCCAACTAGACCCATAATCTAGCGCACACGCTCTCAACATGTCCTCTAGAATCTGATTGACTCTCTCTGTCTGCCCATTAGTCTGTGGGTGGAAGGTTGTACTGAACTCTAGCCTGGTACCTAAAGTTTCGTGTAACTGTTTCCAAAACTTTGAGGTAAATTGTGTTCCTCTATCCGATACGATGCTCCTTGGAACACCATGCAGACATACGATCCTGGTCATATATATCTTTGCCAGCTTAGCACTTGTATAGGTGGTCCTCACTGGAATGAAGTGAGCAACCTTGGTCAAACGATCCACTATCACCCAAATGGAATCATAACCCGAACGGGTCCTGGGTAACCCCGTGATAAAGTCCATACCAAGTTTATCCCATTTCCAATCAGGTATCGGCAACGGCTGAAGTAATCCTGCTGGTTTCTGATGTTCTGCCTTTACTCTCTGACATACATCACATATTGCCACATACTCGGCAATTTCTCGCTTCATACCGGCCCACCAAAAACTTTCCTTCAAGTCCAAATACATCTTGGTATTGCCTGGGTGTATCGAATATGGTGAGTCGTGAGCCTCCTGAAGAATCAACTTCATGATCTCCGGGTCATTGGTTACACAAATCCGTTGCTCAAACCATATGGTTCCATGTTCATCCTCATGGAATCCTTCTGCTTTCCCTTTGCTCATCATTTCTTTGATCTTAGTAATACCTTGGTCCAACTTCTGGGCTTCTCTGATTCTTACCAACAAGGTGGACTGCACCTCGAGTGCGGCAACATAACCTCTTGGAACTATTTCCAATTGAAGGTCTCTAAGCTGATCACATAACTCCTGAGGTAAACCTCTTGTTGTAAGGGTATTAACATAACTCTTACGGCTCAAAGCATCTGCCACAACGTTGGCTTTTCCTGGATGATAATGCAGACTCATGTCATAATCCTTTATAAGTTCGAACCATCTCCTTTGCCTGAGATTCAACTCTTTCTGCGGGAAGATATACTTCAAACTCTTGTGATCCGTGTAAACATCACAACGATTCCCAATAAGATAGTGTCTCCATGTCTTGAGTGCATGCACTACAACTGCCAACTCCAAATCATGCGTGGCATAGTTCAACTCATGAGGTCTAAGCTGTCGTGAAGCATAGGCTACAACTTTCCCCTCTTGCATAAGAACACCTCCAAGTCCCTGACGTGAAGCATCACAGTACACCTGAAAGTCCTTGTGTACGTCAGGCAGGACTAACACTAGGGCTGTAACCAAATGCTTCTTCAACTATTGAAAGCTGGCTTCACACTCTTCCATCCAAACGAACTTGGTGTCCTTTTTCAACAATGATGTCATGGGCGTGTCAATCTTGGAGAAATTTTCAATAAATCTCCGGTAATGTCCTGCAAGCCCAAGAAAACTACGAATCTCACCAACTGTGGTGGGTGCATTCCATTCCGTGACTGACTCTACCTTGGTAGGGTTCACTGCAATCCCTTCACCTGACACTACATGTCCAAGGAATCCGACTTCCTTCAGCCAAAACTCACACTTGCTGAACTTGGCATAAAGTTGATGTTCTTTGAGCTTCTCCAGAACTAAGCGCAGATGTTCAGCGTGTTCCTCCTCATTCTTGGAGTAAACCAATATGTCATCAATGAATACCACAACAAACTTATCCAGGAACTCCATGAATACTTTGTTCATCGTGTTCATAAAATAGGCAGGGGCATTAGTCAAACTAAAGGACATGATTGTATACTCATAAAGCCCATACCTTGTGGTAAAAGTTGTCTTGGGTATATCCTTCTCACGAATCTTCAACTGGTGATAACCCGATCGAAGATCGATCTTGGAGAAAACACTAGCTCCTTCTAGCTGGTCAAACAAGTCATTGATCATCGGTAGGGGATACTTGTTCTTGATGGTCACCTCATTCAAAGAGCGGTAATCCACACACATTCTCAAGGCTCCATCCTTCATCTGCGACGATCGGCTCCGTGCTACTGGAGAACACGGGTGGGTTCAGCCTTAGAAAACGGGTAAGACTGTCAACCGGGGGTGGCGGTGGTGGGTTGTTGTTGTTTTTCTGGTTCTGGTTCTGGTTCTGAATGAGCATCTGCATAAGAGCATTCTGTTGCTGGATCAATTGCGTAAGCTCCGGCGGAAAGTTGAATCCGGGGTCACGTCTTGGAGGCATCTGATGGGTTTCAGAGTGGACGAGGAGTTAGAATAGAACAAGGCCTAGCGAGTAAAATCACACTACCCATATGCACATGATAGCAATGAAACTTCAAATCACTCCAATTCAATTTCAAACAAAGAGGTTCACATGAATAATCAAACCTAAGGTAAGCCATGTCACAAGATTTGACAAGGTCTTACAAATGAAATAAAACTAATCGGATAACGAAATCGAATTCCCGAACTCTCATGGTGGTATAAAATCTAACTCTCATGGTGGTATAAAATCTAACTCTCATCAGATGAGGACCAGTCAACCATGTCGACATCAGGTGTCCTTGCATCGCTCTCCGTGTCGTCATCTCCGAGCTCATCATTTGGGTCTCTCTCCTGGCTAACATAGGCACCATACGAGTGATCCTCCTGGATGTTTTCTCCCTCATCCAGCTTCTCCTCGGCCTCCTCGAGCTCAAGCTTCATATCGTCTATCTTCTCCTGCAGTGCGTCTAGCTCTCCTTCATGCTCGATGCGAGCGTCCTGGATCTCCTGCTCTAGCTCGGCCTTGCGGGTCATGAGGTTCTTGATGACGACCATGTTGTCGGACAGCTCCATCTCCATCATACGAATGTGCTCCTCCATGTCCTGGATATGGGATGCTATCGTCTCATCCTCCAGGGTACGCACCACATCTCCATTTGCGTCGCGAGGTCCTCTTAAGGTCTTCGTCATACACCTTCCGAATGCGTCCGAGAGCAATGTGAGCAGCGATACCCCTGCCCAAGCCCCATGTTGCGGTATCCACATGGAAATCAATGGGCTTGGTGCGGTTTACAAGGATGCATCCGGGGATATGAGCATCGATCCTCCAATGTGTCTCCTCGGGAAGGGTGGCTGTGAAGGTTCCAGTGAATGTGGGAAGCCCAATCTCCAGGTGCTTCGTGATCTTCACCAGCTGCCTTCCAAAGGGCATGGTCTCATCGGGCTTCTCGAACTCAACAAGGGCGGACGACATCTACATTTTGAAAAAGAGAAGAAATTAGTATTGAAGCAGAGAAGGTACGAGACCAAGGGACATATATGGAAAATGAAAACTATAGTTTTTATCCTATGGCTTTTCTCCATTTCTAGGGGTCGCGTCCTACAGTCAACGTGTGCTCTGATACCATCTTGTAGCGACCCGACTCGGTAAGAGTCGAAGTCTCTGTGCTTACCGAGCTAGTCCCTGGATCGACTTGCTAGCACACACAGTACTCGATGAAATAACAGAAATAACACACATCTCTTTATTACATCGATAGTCCAGGAGCAATACATTTATTACAAAATAGGGCATAGAGCCAATAAGCAAATACTACGGAAGCAAAGAAGTAAATGAGTCCAACTCCACGAGCAAGGTTGAGTGTAGAACATCGACCTATCGCACCTTAATCCTCATCGGATATATCTGCAACGTGATAAGTTGCAGCCAAATGGGTCAGTACAGTGAATGTATTGGCAAGTAACATCACAGAGAAATGAACCTACTTTTACATGCAGTTTGGCTGGTGGAAAGCTCTAAGTTTAGTTTTTTTATGCATAAAGCTAGTTTTTCCCTATTAGAAAAGATTGTTATTCGACTACTACACATTTGCATAGTATGAGTTGGCAAATCCAACTCCATCCGTCCCCAAGTTTCATTTATAACCCAACAGTTTAATTAAAGGTGAGGAGATCTCCTGGCATTTTCACTACTAGATGCTCAAGTTGTCCGTAACCGGGGACACGGCAAATCGATTAGGTTGAAAACTCCGCAAAGGTTGTGCACTTATCCCCACAAGACTCGACCACCTCCATGATCGGAAGATCGAGACATAGCCTTTCGAAAATGTTCCCCCTTAACCCACGGATAGACCGGCACACCTACATCATTCTACATCTGCTAGCCCATCCCGGAAGGGGTCACACTAACTACTCAACCAAGCCAGAGCCCATATTGGCTTGTAGCTGCACACATAAGCTTCTAGACATGAGAATATGATTGATCTCTTTGAGCCTGAGCGGACGGTCCACTAGTGGTACACCACCATGGATTTCCCATGCGTGCCCCACTGTACTTTGCCACCATTCCCACAAGTTTCTGCCCAAGTAGTTCATTATTTAACTTAGGTCTTATTTACTACATTTTCACTCAAACTTTACAATGATCACTTCCCAATCCACGTCTACTTAGCATAGCAACATAAAATAAAATGATGGTGACAAAGTTATATGGTTCAGACCTACCTCAATGAACTACTGTGTGAAAAGCAAAGTCATGCGGCACCAGTTTCCTACCATGCAGTCCTACCGCAAAGAACTATGTGCATAATAAAAACATAGGTAATGAAACATGATCAAGATGCAACTTGCCTTGGTACTGCTGGTTGAATTCTAAAGACTGATAATATTCTGCTTCGCACTCCGGGCAATCTATCGCAAGGAAGATAAACAAACATAAGCAACAATCCAGAGACCAAAAGAACATGCATAGGAAAAAGTCTCGGAAAAACCAAATGAACATACAACACGCTAAGCTACTACATAAATATTCTAAGTGCAAAACAACATAGTCTTATGGTTCAAGGAGTGATGTGAAGTATAGTGCATACTATGCATACTAGTAAAAATATTAAAGGGCAGAATCTAGTGTGTGAAAATTATTGTGACAAAGGTCCAGGTGATAGGGCTTTGCTACGGTGACAGCATGCAAAAGGAATCAACTTAATCGGAGCTACGGTTTGGGAGATATGGCTATTTTAAGTTTGAGTTCGAATCTGAATAAATTCGAATTTGAATCTAACAAAAGTTTGCAAAAACTATGCTACTGGATAGATCTAAACAATACGAAGAATTTGCCGCTGGTTTCATCGAGTTTGGATCTACGGTTAAAAAGTTATGGCTAATCTAAGATCAGGGACTAATCTGCTATTTACAGGGACTAAATGGTGAAGAAAACTACTGCAAACAGGTCCCTAGCCACGTGGCGGCTCCTGGCTGGCCGAGCAGTGTCCGCTGCGGAGACTATACGCCGAACGGCCGCCAAATAAGAAAAACGGCAGTGGCAGCTAACTAAATAAAAACCGACGCTCGGTTTAAATAAAACCGCACGGTCTAAAGGAAACCGACCGGTAGTTTTTAAAATAAAAACCGCGGTTAACCGCGTACCGGTTCAACTAAAAAAACAACTAACCTAATCTAATCTAGGCCGTTGGTGTCCGATCTAACGGGCGAGGGTGGGGCGGCGGCTTACAGCGGGTGGTGGTGGCCGGCGACGAGCAGAGGACGGCGGCGTGACGTCGGGTGATGGCGGGGCAGTGGCTACGGCGGTCCTCGCCGTCGGGGAAGAAGACGGGGAGGTGCGGCGCGGCCTGGGCGTCTGGATGGTGGCGTCGGGGCTCCTCAGGGGCGTCGGGGTCGGCGAGGCGAAGGCGGCGGCGCTCCATGGGCTCCGGCGAGGTCGGGCGTCGTCGGGGCGTCGTCTCCGGCGGGACCTAGGCGAGAAAAAGATGTCAACAAGATGCGTGAGTTCACGGTGGCAAGATTGATGAAGGAACAAGGGCTCAGGGTGGTTTACTGGCAGCGGAATGCTCCAGCGAGGTCCGTTCGGCCGGCGAGATCAAAGCGGCGACTGCGGGCGGTAGGGGCGGCGTGGGAAGAAGCGGGATGGCGAGATCGACAGTGGGGAGCCCGAGGCATTTATAGGCGAGGGAAGGGCGTGCGGGTGCCGTGGATAAGTGTTATCCGCGAGGGCCTCGCCCGACGGTTGCGGGAGCACGGCGGCGAGCTCATCCGAGCGGGGCAAGCGGGAGGTTGGGGAGATGAGGTGGAGCGGGGCCCACCAGTCAGTGGCGGCGGCGGTAGCGAGCGAGGGCGGGCGCGGAGCGGTCGACCGGTGCGGGAGGTTTCGGGCGCTGGGGCACTGGCCTTGGGCCAAATGGCCAACTAGGCCGGTTGGGGCGCTCCTGGGCCGAACCCAGTTTCGGTCCAGGCTGCGGTGAGTACGTGCGTGCATTTTTTTTAAACACCAAACACTAAAGTGGCCCTAAATAATTCAAAAGAGTTAATAAAAACATCCAATTAATTTCTAAAATAACTACATAATATTTAGAGCCTAATGAACATTAACTTAAGCACAGAACATTTTGAAAATAATTTTCCTAATGCAATTAATGCACTTTTTGCAAATAAAATAATTACCAAACAACTCCAAAACTTAAAGTAATATTCAAAATAAAATTTCCCACTCTTTTTATGTTTTGAGGAAGTCATCTTATCCCCTCTCATTTGTTTTTCTCGGGTGGAAAACTATTATTTGAATATTTCAAAAACTCCAAAATGCAAAGAAATATGATATGCATTGAATGATTCTGTTAACATCCAAATTAATAAAAATTGGGATGTTACAATTAATTGCAACGATGACCAAAACTATGTTTCTTAACTCCCAAAAACTTTTATTCATCATACTCTTTATATGTGAAGTAATTACTCTCCATAAGATCAATATGATCCCTTTATTTCTTTTTCTTCTTCTATTCCCTCAAGATCATAGCCAGATAACCAAGCCCTCGACTCAAGACTAATCTTTATTATATATAGCTCACAGACTCAATTACATAGATAAGGATCAACACAAAAACTCAAAGCTAGATCATAATAAACTTTATTCTACTAGATCAAGATGTAACCAAAAGGATCGAACTAAGAAAAACAGTAAAGATAGAAGTGTGATGGTGATACGATACCAGGGCACCTCCCCCAAGCTTGGCAGTTGCCAAGGGGATTGCCCATACCCATGTATTTATATCTCTCTCTTCGGAGGTGGTGATGTGATATTCCTGGCGATGATACCCCTTAGGATATGATTCTCTTCCTCGAGCTTATTGACTTGTTGCTTGAGATCCATTATTTCCCTATAGAGCTTACCCGTGACGGCTAAAGCTCCTTTCACCCATGGGTGTTGCATAGCTGCGGGAGAACAAGTAACACTCTTTTTCATATTTTCATAAGAAAGAGATCTAGCATTGGGAGGGATGACCGAGTTTGGAATTGCTGAGCTCTAAAGTTCCTCCATCGTGAATCTGGCTTGGGGACGAGAGGTAACTTCTTGATCCTCCTCCATGGCATCTATCCTTTTCAAGTTGGCCTCCATCTCTTCCTCCATTGATGGCCCAAAGTGGCCAGCATCACTGTTTGCGCCTGGCCCCGGTGTCGGATGAGACATCTGACTCTCCCCAACTGAATCTTGAGAAGACATCTTGCTCTAAATCTGCTGCAGAAACAGCTCAAAACAAAAATAGAGGACTTCGTCGTGGTACGGTGGTTAAAACCTTCGGGAAATTATATAATGAATTTTTGCCGACCAAAAGAAGTATCATGCAAGAAAACAGAGTCCGGAGGGCACACGAGGTGCCCACGAGGCAGGGGGGTGCGCCTAGGGGGGGTAGGGCGTGCCCTCCACCCTCATGGATGCCTCGTGTCCCTTTCGGACTACTTATTTTCCTATTTTCTTAAATATTCCAAAACGGAGAAAAAATGCTATTAGAACTGTTTTGGAGTCGGTTTACTTACCGTACCACATACCTATTCCTTTTCGGAGTCAGAAATGTTCTGGAAAGTGTCCCTTATGTAGTCCTCCGGGGTTACGGTATCAATAACATTGGTTTCAACATTTATGGGATTACCTGAGATATAATGTTTGATTCTTTGACCGTTCACCACCTTCGGATTTGTGCCTTCGAAGTTGTTGATTTTTATGGCACCAGAACGGTAGACCTCCTCGATAACGTAAGGACCTTCCCATTTAGAGAGGAGTTTTCATGCAAAAAATCTTAAACGAGAGTTGTATAACAAAACATAATCACCTACCTTAAACTCACGTTTTGTATCCTTTTGTCATGCCATCTATTAACTTTTTCTTTAAACAATTTGGCATTCTCATAGGCCTGGGTTCTCCACTCATCAAGTGAGCTAATGTCAAATAGTCTCTTCTCACCCGCAAGTTTGAAATCATAATTGAGCTCTTTAATGGCCCAATATGCCTTATGTTCTAGTTCGAGAGGTAAGTGACATGCTTTTCCATAAACCATTTTATACGGAGACATACCCATAGGATTTTTATATGCAGTTCTATAGGCCCATAATGCATCATCAAGTTTCTTGGACCAACTCTTTCTAGATCTATTAACAGTCTTTTGCAAAATTAATTTAATCTCTCTATTACTCAGTTCTACTTGACCACTAGACTGTGGGTGGTATGGAGATGCAATTCTATGATTCACATCATACTTAGCAAGCATTTTACGAAAAGCACCATGAATAAAATGTGAACCACCATTAGTCATTAAGTATCTAGGGACTCCAAACCTCGGAAAAATAACTTCTTTAAGCATCTTAATAGAGGTGTTATGATCAGCACTACTAGTTGGAATAGCTTCTACCCACTTAGTAACGTAATCAACAGCAACTAAAATATGTGTATACCCATTAGAGGAAGGAAAAGGTCCCATATAATCAAAGCCCCAAACATCAAATGGTTCAGTAACAAGTGAATAGTTCATAGGCATTTCTTGACGCCTATTAATATTACCAATTCTTTGACATCCATCACAAAACAAGACAAACTTACAGGCATCTTTGAAAAGAGTAGGCCAATAAAAACTAGATTGCCATACCTTATGTGCAGTTCTATCTCCAGCGTGGTGTCCTCCATAAGCCTCAGAGTGACATTTGCGTAGGATGTGTTCCTGTTCATGCTCAGGTACACAACGTCTAATAACACCATCATCTCCTTCTTTATAAAGGTGTGGGTCCTCCCAGAAGAAATGTCTCAAATCATAGAATTTTTTTCTTTTGCTGGTATGTGAAACTAGGTGGTATAAATTTAGCAACAATGTAATTAGCATAATCAACATACCATGGACCAGTACAAGAAGCATTTATGATAGCTAGTTGCTCATCAGGAAAACTATCATCAATAAGGAGTGGGTCATCAAGAACATTTTCTAACCTAGACAAGTTGTCTACAACGGGGTTCTCAGCTCCCTTCCTATCAATAATATGCAAATTAAATTCTTCTAGCAAGAGAACCCATCTAATAAGTCTAGGTTTAGCATCTTTTTTCCATAAGGTATTTAATAGAAGCATGATCAGTGTGAATAGTTACTTTAGAATCAACAATATAAGGTCTGAACTTATCACAAGCAAATACAACTGCTAAAAATTCTTTTTCAGTAGTATCATAATTTCTCTGGGCACCGTCTAGATACTAGCATATTGGATAACATTTAATTTCTTATCAACTCTTTTTCCTAGAACAACACCTACAGCATAATCACTAGCGTCACACATAATTTCAAAGGGTAAATTCCAATCAGGTGGCTGAACAATAGGTGCATAAATCAAGGCTTTATTAAGTATTTCAAATGATTCTACACAATCATCATCAAGGACAAAAGGAACATCTTTTTGTAAGAGATTAGTGAGAGGCCTAGAAATTTTTGAGAAGTCTTTAATGAACCTCCTATAAAAACTGGCATGACCAAGGAAACTTCTTATACCTTCAATGTCCTTAGGACATGGCATCTTTTCAATAGCATCAACTTTAGCTTTATCAACTTCAATACCTCTTTCAGAAATTTTATGCCCCAAGATAGTACCTTCATTAACCATAAAGTGGCACTCCTCCCAATTCAAGATAAGATTAGTTTCTTCACATCTCTGCAAAACTCGATCAAGGTTGCTGATACGTCTCCAACGTATCTACTTTTCCAAACACTTTTGCCCTTGTTTTGGACTCTAACATGCATGATTTGAATGGAACTAACCCGGACTGACGCTGTTTTCAGCAGAATTACCAAGGTGTTATTTATTTGCAGGAGCAAACGTTCTCGGAATGACCTGAAACTTCACGGAGCCACTTTTCAGAAAATAAGAAAAATACCTGCAAAAGATGAAGGCCAGGGGGCCCACCACCTCTCCACGAGGGTGGGGGCGCGCCTACCCCCCTAGGGCGTGCCCCCCTACCTCGTGGGCCCCCGTTGCCTCACCGACTCCAACTCCAACTCCATATATTGTGTTTCGGGGAGAAAAAAATCAGAGAGAAGAAATCATCGCGTTTTACGATACAGAGCCACCACCAAGCCCTAAAACCTCTCGGGAGGGCTAATCTGGAGTCCGTTCGGGGCTCCGGAGAGGGCAATCCGTCGCCATCTTCATCATCAACCATCCTCCATCACCAATTTCATGATGCTCACCACCGTGCGTGAGTAATTCCATCGTTGGCTTGTTGGACGGTGATGGGTTGGATGGGATCTATCATGTAATCGAGTTAGTTTTGTTAGGGTTTGATCCCTAGTGTCCACTATGTTCTGAGATTGATGTTGCTATGACTTTGCTATGCTTAATGCTTGTCACTAGGGCCTGAGTGCCATGATTTCAGATCTGAACCTATTATGTTTTCATCAATATATGAGTGTTCTTGATCCTATCTTGCAAGTCTATATTCACCTATTATGTGTTATGATCCGTTAACCCCGAAGTGACAATAATCGGGATACTTACCGGTGATGACCATAGTTTGAGGAGTTCATGTATTCACTATGTGTTAATGCTTTGTTCAGGTTCTCTATTAAAAGGAGGCCTTAATATCCCTTAGTTTCCGTAAGGACCCCGCTGCCATGGGAGGGTAGGAGAAAAGATGTCATGCAAGTTCTTTTCCATAAGCACGTATGACTATGTTCGGAATACATGCCTACATTACATCAATGAACTGGAGCTAGTTCTGTGTCACCCTAGGTTATGACTGTTACATGATGAACCGCATCCGGCATAATTCTCCATCACTGATCCATTGCCTACGAGCTTTCCATATATTGTTCTTTGCTTGTTTACTTTTCCGTTGCTATTGCTATCATCACTACAAAATACCAAACACATTGCTTTTACTACTGTTACCTTTTGCTACAGTTACCACTACTATCATATTACTTTGCTACTAAATACTTTGCTGCAGATATTAAGTTTCCAGGTGTGGTTGAATTGATAACTCAGCTGCTGATACTTGAGAATATTCTTTGTCTCCCCTTGTGTCGAATCAATAAATTTGGGTTGAATACTTTACCCTCGAAAACTGTTGTGATCCCCTATACTTGTGGGTTATCAAGATTATTTTCTGGCGCCGTTGCCGGGGAGCATAGCTCTATTCTTTGAGTCACTTGGGATATATATCTTATTATCATTATGAAGAACTTGAGAGATCCAAAACCGAGATCTATCCCTCAACTACGAGGGGAGCTAAGGAACTGCCATCTAGCTCTACACTTGATTCACCTTCTGTTTTGAGTAAGCTTGCGACACCTACACCTGCTTCTGCTATTCGTTCTTATATGTCGCATGTGATTGATGATGCCACTTCTGCTATGCATGATACTTATGATGAAACTACCTCTATGCCTGATACTACTGTGCCACTTAGTGATTTTCTTGATGAACAACTTGTTAGGGCTAGAGAAATTGAAAATATTGAATCTGATGATACTGATGAAAGTGATGATGAAGAATCACTTGTTGTCCCTAAGGGTTATGTTTTTGATCAAGAAGCTTCTTTCGCTATTTTAGCTTGCAAAAATAGAAATGAACTCAAAAGGTTATTAGCTAAATGGAGTAAGCAATCTCTAAATGCTAGAATGAAACCTGACCCTGCTTTTGCTACTTCACCTATCTGTGTTACTGATAAGGATTATGAATTCTCTGTTGATCCTGATATAATTACTTTGGTTGAATCTGATCCTTTTCATGGTTATGAATCTGAAACTGTTGTGGCACATCTCACTAAATTGAATGATATAGCCACCCTGTTCACTAAAGATGAGAGAACTCATTACTTTTATATCCTTAAAATATTTCCGTTCTCATTAAAGGGTGATGCTAAGATATGGTTTAATTCTCTTGATCCTGGTTGTGTGCGTAGTCCCCAGGATATGATTTATTACTTCTCTGCTAAATATTTCCCTACTCATAAGAAACAAGCTGCTTTAAGGGATATATATAATTTTGTGCAAATTGAAGAAGAGAGTCTCCCACAAGCTCGGGGGAGGCTTCTCCAATTACTTAATGCTTTGCCTGATCATCCTCTTAAGAAAAATGAAATACTTGATATCTTCTATAATGGACTAACCGATGCCTCCAGAGATTACCTGGATAGTTGTGCTGGTTCTGTTTTCAGGGAAAGAACACCGGATGAAGCTGAAATTCTATTGAACAATATGTTGACAAATGAAAATAATTAGACACCTCTGGAACCAATTCCTGAGCCTATTCCTAAACCAACTCCGAAGAAGAGGGGTATTCTATTTCTCAGTCCTGAAGATATGCAAGAGGCAAAGAAATCTATGAAAGAAAAGGGTATTAAAGCTGAAGATGTTAAGAATTTACCTCCTATTAAAGAAATACATGGTCTTAATCTACCGCCTGTTGAAGAAACATATGATCTTAATCCTTTTTCTACCAAAGAAACTCATGGTCTTGATAACCCGACACAGGTAGTAAAGGTAAATTATCTCTATAGATATGATAAAGCTGAAATCCCATTTACTAAGTTTGCTAGCCCATGCTTAGATGAGTTTGATAAATTTATGGCTAAGCAAGAAGATTTTAATGCTTATTTTGGTAGACAATTGAAATACAATTCAAATATGCTTGAACACTTGGGTGATTATATGGCTAATGTCAAAGGTGAACTTAAACTTATTAGTAAACATGCTTCTATGGTTACCACTCAAGTAGAACAAGTACTTAAAGCTCAAAATGATTTGCTCAATGAATTGAATAATAAGAATAATGATAATGTCATTAGAGTGGCTACTAGAACTGGTAGAATGACTCAGGAACCTTTGTATCCTGAAGGCCATCCTAAGAGAATTGAGCAAGATTCTCAGAGAAATAAAATAGAGGCACCTAGTTCTTCTAAAAGGAAGAAAAAGAAAAATGATAGGACTTTGCATGCTTCTAGTGAACCTATTACTGAAACACCTAAGAATCCAAATGATATTTCTATTTCTGATGCTGAAACACAATCTGGTAATGAACCTGAAACTAGTGGTAATGATAATGATAATGTTCATAATGATGCTCAACCTAGTAATGATAATGATGTAGAAATTGAACCTGCTATTGATCTTGATAACCCACAATCAAAGAATAAACGTTATGATAAGAAAGACTTTCTTGCTAGGAAACATGGTAAAGAAAGAGATCCTTGGGTTCAGAAACCCATGCCTTTTCCTCCCAAACCATCCAAGAAAAAACATGATGAGGATTTTGAGCGCTTTGCTGAAATGATTAGACCTATCTTTTTGCATATGCGATTAACTGATATGCTCAAAACCAATCCTTATGATAAGTACATGAAAGATATTATTACAAATAAAAGAAAGATACCGGAAGCTGAAATTTCCACCATGCTTGCTAATTATACTTTTAAAGGTGGAATACCAAAGAAACTTGGAGATCCAGGAGTACCCACTATACCATGCTCCATTAAAAGAAATTATGTTAAAACTGCTTTATGTGATCTTGGAGCCGGTGTTAGTGTTATGCCTCTCTCTTTATATCGTATACTTGATTTGAATAAGTTGACACCTACTAAAATATCTTTGCAAATGGCTAATAAATCAACTGCTATACTTGTCGGTATTTGTGAGGATGTGCCTGTTGTAGTTGCAAACGTTACTATTTTAACGGACTTTGTTATTCTTGATATTCCCGAGGACGATAGTATGTATATTATTCTTGGAAGACCCTTTTTGAATACTACAGGGGCTATTATTGATTGCACTAAAGGCAATGTCACTTTTCATGTTGATGGTAATGAGCATACGGTACACTTTCCGAGGAAACAACCTCAAGTTCATAGTATCAACTCTATTGGAAAAATTCCATCGATTATATTTGGAGGTTTTGAATTTCCTCTTCCTACTGTCAAGAAGAAATATGATATTCTTATTATTGGGGATGTGCATATCCCCGTTGAGGTATCATAGTGTTATTCGAAATTTCTCCGGTTCCATGTTATTAGGAATGAGTTTGTTAACAAGACTTGATCAACCTTGTTAGTGGATTCCTTTTGATGATCATGAGATGGATGAAACTAGAAGGCACAACCTTCTGTACCCCACTTTTACTTTCTGTTATTCATATTAAATAAAATAAAAATAAATATTTTTCTGTTTGTTATCTGATTATCCGTGCAATATAAAAATACCTCGAAAATAAAAGTTCTCCAAATGCCCTGAAATTTAAATATGATTTTTTCTAGAATATTTGGCACTGAGAACACAGCAGGGGGGGTCAACCACCTGCCCATGAGGGTGGAGGGCGCGCCCTACCCTCCTGGGCGCGCCCCCTGCCTCATGGGCCCACGGTGGCCCTCCTCCACTTATCCTTTCACCCACACACTTCTTCTTCCTCCCACAAACACGAATCTCCAGCTCAAGCATGAGTTCTAGCTCATCTTGTTGCCATTTTCGATCTCCTTGCTCAAAGCACCTCTCACAAAACTGCTTGGGGAGATTGTTCCTTGGTATGTGACTCCTCCATTGGTCCAATTAGTTTTTGTTCTAGTGCTTTATTCATTGCAAATTTTTGCTGCTTAGGTGACCCTATTTTTGAGCTTGCATGCCAAATTTATATGGTCAAAAGTAGTTTTGATGCATGATATAGGCCCTAGGCACTTGTAGGAGTAGTTGCTATCAATATTATTGAGTTTGGTTTACTTTTATTTTGAAGTTACTAAAAAAATTCAGAATTTTTCAGAGGAAGAAATATGCTTAGGAAGATGTTCCAAGATGGTTCTTCGAGGAAGCAAGGACCCAGGCTTGCAATGCGTGATGCTGATGACGAGCCACCAAGAAACGCTCCAGTGCGTCCTTGTGAATGGCCCTCTGAGAACTTTTTGGATCGAGCGGGAATTAAAGAAGAATTCAACACATATTTGCGTAACGCCGATCTTGTGAGCTTCGAGGAAGAGAAGTGCAGTCAGTATCACAATCTCACTAGTACCTCTGTGAGGAGGTTTGAATTTTCATCTTCATGTAATTCTCCAACTGTCCTATTTGATCTTTATGAAAATTCTTATACTATGGACTTAGAGGATTTTACCACTGCATGCAAACTTCCACAATGGGGTAGTATAAGGGATCCTCGCAAATCTGAATTTAGAGATTTTCTTGCTAGCATAACTGTGGGAGAATCTAGAGATATTACACAAGCTACCATAGGGAGCATTCACTTTCCTGCTATACATTATTTTGCTCTCTTCATAGGTAGATGCATCAATGGTAAAGATGAGGCATGCCACATGTGTGTCCTTGATCTCAGTATTCTTAGGAGTGCTGTGTTAGGAGACCAATCTTATAATTTGGGAGCCATTGTTGCACGTAGGTTGCATCTTAATAGATTTAATGGAGATTTCTTTGGAGGAATTTATGCAACCCGCATAGCTAATTTTCTTGGCGTAGCCATACGCGAAGATGATATTGAATTACCACCTGCTTAACCTAGACTTTAATGCTATGGTTCACCACCAGTTTGTTGAGAGGAATGAATCACCTCTCCAGTATCGACTAATCTTTGACAGACGTCGTGCTGTCCATATTACTCTCCCTGCTCCTGCCTTCTTTGATCATCAGGCAAAAGTAAGATATACCATTACCAGAGAGGAGGCAGATGATTACGAGAGGAGAGCGGAGGACACTCGTGACCATGCTGTAGCTCAGCAGGCGATAGCTGCTGCATCACAGTATGACCCCAACTATTATTATGGATATCCGCCAGGCCAGCCATGGCCATAGACCAACTTAGGCCAAAAGCCTAAGCTTGGGGGATTACGTATTTCCCACCGACATTACATTTATGTTCACACACTCATTGCTAGATGTCGGTGCTCATACTTTTTCATTGTATCATCCATGCTAGTTTAATTTCCATGCTTGTAGTAGTAATTAAAAAGAAAACCCAAAAAGATTTCCTGTTCTTCTTTTGCTTGTTGGGAGCTTTCCCGTGTAAATAGTTTTATTTCTTTTCTTTTCTTCGGGGGTCGGTAGGAGAAGACCATAATTAAATTGTTGAAGTGGCTCTTATATGCATTATTGTTTGTCTGACAAAAGAGCCCATATTGCCTTGTCTTCTCCTATTTATTGAATGCTTGCAGATTCCAGCTTAGTCCAATGCACACACACTATTATTATTATTCACATCGTTCGGTCGTGCAAGTGAAAGGCAATTATGATGATATATGATGGACTGACTGAGATGAGAAAAGCTGGTATGAACTCGACCTCTTTTGTTTTTGTAAATATGATTAGTTCATCATTCCTGATTCGGCCTATTATGAATAAACATGTTTGCAATGACAATTAGAGATCATAGTTTCTTGTGCCATGCTTGATTAGCTATGAGTTATAATGGTTTACCTTGCGTGCCAACATGCTATTGAGATGGTTATGATGTGGTATGATAGGGTGGTATCCTCCTCTGAATGATTTAAGTGACTTGACTTGGCGCATGTTCACGCATGTAGTTGAAACGAAATCAACATAGCCTTCACGATATTTATGTTCATGGTGGATTATATCCTACTCATGCTTGCATTCGGTGTTGATTAATTTTAATGCATGTTCATGACTGTTGTCGCTCTCTAGCTGGTCACTTCCCCGTCTTTTGCTAGCCTTCACCTGTACTAAGCAGGAATACTGCTTGTGCATCCAATCCCTTAAACCCCAAAGTTATTCCACATGAGTCCACTATACCTACCTATATACGGTATCTACCTGCTGTTCCAGGTAAATTTGTATGTGCCAAACTCTAAACCTTCAAATAAATATCCTGTTTTGTATGCCCGAATAGCTCATGTATCAACTAGGGCTGTCTGTATCTTCCATGTTAGGCGGGTTATTCTCAAGAGGAGTGGACTCCACTCCTCACTCACGAGATAAATGGCTGGTCACCGGTATGCCCAGTCCCATGTTGTATGCAAACTAAATCAAAATAATTGCAAACAAAACTCCCCCTGGGACTCTTGTTAGTTGGAGGCACTCGTTGTTTCGAGCAAGCCATGGATTGATGCTTGTTGGTGGAAGGGGGAGTATAAACTTTACCATTCTGTTTGGGAACCGCCTATAATGTGTATAGCATGGAAGATATCGCCATCTCTTGGTTGTTATGTTGACAATGAAAGTATACCGCTCAAAATATTATTCACCTCTGTTTCAAAACCGAGCTCTGGCACCTCTACAAATCCCTGCTTCCCTCTGCGAAGGGCCTATCTATTTACTTTTATGTTGAGTCATCATCCTCTTATTAAAAAGCACCAGTTGGAGAGCACCACTGTCATTTGCATTCATTACTGATAGTTTACATTGAGTATGACTTGACTGGATCTCTTTTACCATGAATTACAATGTCTAGTCAGTCCTTGGTCTTTAAAGGTGCTCTGCATTTATGTTTTGCGGTCTCGAAAAGGGCTAGCGAGATACCATCTTGTTATATCATATTATGATTGTTTTGAGAAAGTGTTGTCATCCGAGATCTATTATTATGGCTCGCTAGTTGATTATGCTATTGATATGAGTAAACTTGAGACCTATGCGTTATTGCGAATGTGGTTAGTTATAATCTTTGCTGAAAACTTGAATGCTGGCTTTACATATTTACAACAACAAGAGCAAACAGAGTTTGTAAAAGTTTTCTCTTTATCACTTTCAGTTTGTCAACTGAATTGCTTGAGGACAAGCAAAGGTTTAAGCTTGGGGGAGTGATACGTCCATTTTGCATCATGCTTTTATATCGATATTTATCGCATTATGGACTGTTATTTCACTTTATGTCACAATACTTATGGCTATTCTCTCTTATTTTACAAGGTTTACATAAGGAGGGAGAATGTCGGCAGCTGGAATTCTGGGCTGGAAAAGGAGCAAATATTAGAGACCTATTCTGCGCAACTCCAAAAGTCTTGAAACTCCACGGAACATCTTAAAACAAATAAAGAAAAATCCTCGCCAAAGATGAAGGCCAAGGGGCCCACACCCTGCTCACGAGGGTGCCCCCCCTAGGGCGCGCCCCCTACCTCGTGGGCCCCCTGGTGGCTCTCTGATGTCCATCTTCTCATATATGAAGCCTTTCGATGAGAAAAAAATAGGAAGGAACTTTTCGGGACGAGACTCCGCCGCCACGAGGCAGAACCTTGGCGGATCCAATCTAGAGCTCCGGCAGAGCTGTTCTGCCGGGGATACTTCCCTCCGGGAGAGGGAAATCATCATCATCATCATCACCAAGGCTCCTCTCATCGGGAGAGGGCAATCTCCATCAACATCTTCACCAGCACCATCTCATCTCCAAACCCTAGTTCATCTCTTGTATCCAATTCTTGTCTCAAAGTCCGGGATTGGTGCTAGTAGGTTGCTAGTAGTGTTGATTACTCCTTGTAGTTGATGCTAGTCGGTTTATTTGGTGAAAGATCATATGTTCAGATCCTATATGCATATTATTACCCCTCTGATTTTGAACATGAACATGCTTTGTGAGTAATTACATTTGTTCCCGAGGACAAAGGAGAAGTCTTGCTATTAGTAGTCATGTGAATTTGGTATTCGTTTGATATTTTGATAAGATGTATGTTGTCTAGCCTCTAGTGGTGTTATGTGAATGTAGACTATATAACACTTCACCATTATTTGGACCTAGAGGAAGGCATTGGGAAGTAATAAGTAGATGATGGGTTGCTAGAGTGACAGAAGCTTAAACCCTAGTTTATGCGTTGCTTCGTAAGGGGCTGATTTGGATCCACATGTTTCATGCTATGGTTAGGTTTACCTTAATGCTTTTGTTGTAGTTGCGGATGCTTGCAATAGAGGTTAATCATAAGTGGGATGCTTGTTCAAGTAAGAACAGCACCCAAGCACCGGTCCACCCACATATTAAATTATCAAAGTATCAAACGTGAATCATATGAACTTGATGAAAACTAGCTTGACGATATTCCCATGTGTCCTCGGGAAAGCTTTTCCTATTATAAGAGTTTGTTCCGGCTTGTCCTTTGCTACAAAAGGATTGGGCCACCTTGCTGCAGTTTATTTACTTTTGTTACTTGTTGCTCGTTACAATCTATCTTATCACAAAACTATCTGTTACCACTTATTTCAGTACTTGCAGAGAATACCTTGCTGAAAACCACTTAGCATTTCCTTCTGCTCCTCGTTGGGTTCGACACTCTTACTTATCGAAAGGACTACGATAGATCCCCTATACTTGTGGGTCATCAAGACTCTTTTCTGGCGCCGTTGCTGGGGAGTGTAGCGCCTTTTGTAGGTGGAATTTGGTAAGGAAAAATTTATATAGTGTGCTGAAATTTACTGTCACTTGTTACTATGGAAAGTAATTCTCTGAGGGGCTTGTTCGGGGTATCTTCACCCCATCCAGTAGAGCAAAGAGTTGCTCCTCAACCTATTGAACCTATTGAAAATGAAACTCCTTTTGAATTTCCTTCGGGTATGATGGAAAAACTGCTAGCTAACCCTTTTACAGGAGGTGGAACAAAACATCCTGATGAGCACTTAATATATGTGGATGAAGTTTGTGGATTATTTAAGCTTGCAGGTATACCCGATGATGTTGCTAAGAAGAAGGTCTTCCCTTTATCTTTGAAGGGAGATGCATTGATATGGTATAAGCTATGTGATGATATGAGATCATGGGACTATAAAAGATTGAAGCTGGAATTTCATCAAAAGTATTACCCTATGCATCTTATTCATCGTGATCGCAATTATATATATAATTTCTGGCCTCGCAAAGGAGAAAGCATCGCTCAAGCTTGGGGGAGGCTTAAATCAATGTTATATTCATGCCCCAATCATGAGCTCTCAGGAGAAATGATTATTCAAAATTTATATGCTCGGCTTTCTGATAACAATCGCATCATGCTCGATACTTCTTGTGCTGGCTCTTTTATGATGAAGAATACTGAATTCAGATGGAATTTATTGGATAGAATTAAATGCAACTCTAAAGATTGGGACCTCGACGAAGGTAAGGAGTCAGGTATGACACCTAAGTTTGATTGTGTTAAATCTTTTATGGATACCGATATTTTCCGTAAGTTTAGCACTAAATATGGACTTGACTCTGAGATAGTAGCTTCTTTCTGTGAATCTTTTGCTACTTATGTTGATCTCCCTAAGGAGAAGTGGTTTAAATATCATCCTCCCATATAAGTAAAAGTAGCTGCACCTATTAAAGTTGAAGCAAAGACTGTCACTTATAATGATCATGTGGTTCCTACTTCTTATATTGAGAAACCACCTTTCCCTGTTAGAATAAAGGATCATGCTAAAGCTTCAACTGTTGTTCGTAAAAGCAATATTAGAACTTATACACCTCCTGAGCAAGTTAAAGTAGAACCTAATATTGCTATTGTTAAAGATCTCTTGTCTAATAATATTGATGGGCATGTTATTCAGTTCGAAGGTGAAACTGCTAGAATTGCTAAACCATGTGATAAAGATAAACATAGACCTGTGGTAGGCATGCCTGTTATTTCTGTTAAAATAGGAGATCATTGTTATCATGGCCTATGTGATATGGGTGCTAGTGCTAGTGTAATACCTATTGACTTATACGAAGAAATTAAGAATGAAATTGCACCTGTTGAGTTAGAAGATATTGATGTTACTATTAAACTTGCTAACAGAGATACTATTGCACCAATTGGAATTGTTAGAGATGTTGAATTCTTGTGTGGGAAAACTAAATATCCTACTGATTTTCTTGTTCTTGGTTCCCCACAAGATAGTTTTGGTCCCATTATATTTGGTAGACCCTTCTTAAATACTGTCAATGCTACCATAGACTGCACAAAGAATGTTGGTACTATTGGCTTGGATGATATGGTTCATGAGTTTAATTTCTCTAAATTTAGTAAACAACATCATGAGGAAGAATTACCTAGTAAGGATGAAATTATTGGTCTTGCTTGTATTGCTGTACCTCCTAGTGATCCTTTAGAACACTATTTGCTAGACCATGAAAATGATATGTTCATGAATGAAAGAAGGGAAATAGATGAAGTATTCTTTAAACAGGAACCTATTCTGCAACACAATTTTCCTGTTGAAATCTTAGGGGATCCTCCTCCACCCAAGGGTGATCCCGTGTTTGAGCTTAAACCTTTGCCTAATAATCTTAAATATGCTCATCTTGATGAAAAGAAGATATATCATGTTATTATTAGTGCTAACCTTTCAGAGCATGAAGAAGAAAGATTATTGAAAACTCTGAAGAAGCATCGTGCTGCTATTGGATATACTCTTGACGATCTTAAGGGCATTAGTCCCACTCTATGTCAACATAAAATAAATTTGGAAGCAAATGCCAAACCAGTTCGTGATCCTCAACGACGTCTGAACCCTAAAATGAAAGAAGTGGTAAGAAAAGAAATACTCAAGCTTCTGGAGGCAGGTATAATCTATCCCGTTGCTGATAGTGAGTGGGTAAGTCCTGTCCATTGTGACCCTAAGAAGGGAGGTATTACTGTTGTTCCTAATGATAAAGATGAATTGATTCCACAAAGAATTATCACAGGTTATAGGATGGTAATTGATTTCCGCAAATTAAATAAAGCTACTAAGAAAGATCATTACCCCTTACCTTTTATTGATCAAATGCTAGAAAGATTATACAAACATACACACTATTGCTTTCTAGATGGTTATTCTGGTTTCTCTCAAATACCTGTGTTGGCTAGAGATCAATCAAACACTACTTTTACATGCCCTTTTGGTACTTTTGCTTATAGACATATGCCTTTTGGTTTATGTAATGCACCTGCTACCTTTCAAAGATGCATGATGACTATATTCTCTGACTTTTGTGAAAAGATTTGTGAGGTTTTCATGGACGACTTTTCCGTCTATGGTTCCTCTTTTGATGATTGCTTGAGCAATCTTGACCGAGTTTTGTAGAGATGTGAAGAAACTAATCTTGTCTTGAATTGGGAAAGTGCCACTTTATGGTTAATGAAGGTATTGTCTTGGGGCACAAAGTTTCTGAAAGAGGTATTGAAGTTGATAAAGCCAAGGTTGATGCTATTGAAAAGATGCCATGTCCCAATGACATCAAAGGTATAAGAAGTTTCCTTGGTCACGCTGGATTTTATAGGAGGTTCATTAAGGACTTCTCAAAAATTTCTCGGCCTCTGACTAATTTATTGCAAAAAGTTATACCATTTTTCTTTGATGATGATTGTGTAGAAGCATTTGAAATACTTAAGAAAGCATTAGTCTCTACACCTGTTGTTCAGCCACCTGATTGGAACCTACGCTTTGAAATTATGTGTGATGCTAGTGATTATGCTGTAGGTGCTATCCTAGGGCAAAGAGTTGATAAGAAATTAAATGTTATTCATTATGCTAGTAAGACTCTAGACAATGCTCAAAGAAATTATGCTACTACTGAAAAGGAGCTTTTAACAGTTGTATTTGCTTGTGATAAGTTCAGATCTGCCACATCCCTGTTTGTAGTCATGCATTAGGATTGGATGAACATGTGCATCATGTTTAAATTTATTTTAAACTTGAAATGGGGGCTAATCAACCCCAGCACCCCCTGAAAATGCTAATTTCCAACAATTGGATTTTCAATGAACCCAAAATGCCCTTCATAAAAGCCCACCATTTTTGGTTCTGGTTTAAACCTCTGCCAAAAATGGCCTTGCAAATTATGGAGCCATTCTGGATTTTTGAACAAGCCATAAGTATTTGAATTTGGGCATTTTAAATACTATAAATATTTTAAAGTGCTCAAATACTCTTGGAAGTATTTTTAGGCAGTTGAGAATATTTTCAAATGTGCCTCTGAATATTTCCAAGAATTTTAAAAATGGAATGGTATTTTAATCATTTCAATACACAGAGCAGAGCAAATAAAAAAAGAGAAAACAAGGGAACAGAGGACTTACCTGTCGCCCTGGCCTGGCCCAGCTCGGCCCAGCCACTGGCTCCCGCCAGTCATCCCCCTCCTCTCGCCAGGAGGACGAGAGGCGCGTGGCCGGCGCACGCAGCCACACGCCGGCCACCACCTGCTTCTGCCGACAACCAGGACGTCGTCTACGAGTGCCACGCACCCCCTTGTCCCCCTCTCACTTTCCCACTCTTCCTGTGCCCCTCTCCCTCCTCTGGCTCTCTCCCCATCCCCTGCCGAGCGCAGCCATCGCTGCCACTCGTCGTTGCCGCGACCACGGCCTCCCCCTCGCCCCTCTAACATGCCCGAGAGCTCCGCTGCGATGACCTCTTCCTCTTCATCAAGTCACACGGCGCCGGACGGCCAGGAACGTCGCCATCGAGCTCATCATCGTCCTCTGCCCCGACGATCGCCGCCCGTCGATACGTCATCGTCTGTGCCTCCCCGAGCTCAACGGCTGCACTAGAAGACTCGCCGTGAGCCCCGCCATCTTTCCCCCCATCTCCCATGTTCATTTGCGTGCTAGCCACCGGACCCAAGAGCTCACCGCTGCCGCGCTCGTCGTCGCCGGTGAATAGGTTAGCAACCTTCGCGTCCAAGCACTGCTACGTGCTCAACATGTTCCCAGAAACCCAACACCACCATCAGCTAGTCCTCCCGTGCACCACAGTGTCGTTGCCGAGCTTGTCCGAGCTCCGGCCGCCGCGCTTGCCATCGCCACCGTCGTACGGTCCACTCCGGCACGAGTTGATGGCTCCGTTGGATGCGGACGAGCGCCAGCTTCACTCCAAGCCAAACCGCCGCTCGTTTCATCGCTTGTGATGCGTTTCCGAGCCGCGCCGCCATCTCGGGCCTCGCCGGCATCATGTCGCCGGTGGGTTTAACCCATTTGACCATGTGGGCCCCACCCCCTGGTCAAACCTAGATTAGGATTTAAACTAACACTAATTTAGTTAGGTTAGCCGCTGACATGTGGGCCCCGGCCCCACTGACATTTTAGTTAGGCTTAATTTAAGGTTAATTAACCATATTAATTAGCTGAGTCAATGACATATGGGTCCCACTGTCAGGTTTGACTTTCACTAGGCGCTGTTGACCAGCTGACGTCATAGTGACGCAGTGCTGATGCAATTATTCATTTTCTGGATTTATTTTTATATAGGAAATTCCAAAAAATAGCCAAAACTTCTAAAAATCATAGAAAATTATATATGAAAAATGATCAGAAAAATTCAACCTATCCATCTGTAAAGGTTCCATGCATGACAAACTACTTTAACCTTGCTGTTTAGGTGAAACAAGCTAATGCACTTTTTATGCATAAGAAATTTAACCTTCATTTGAATCTTTGATTCAAATGGACCCTTTTCAACTTGTTTCACATTGCATTAGGCAGGACACATCATTTTGCCATGTCACAATATGCATCATATTGTTGCATATTGTCATGTGTTGATTATGTTCTATGTGTCCTTCGTGGTAGGTTCTGCCTCCGAGGATATCTCCGAGTATCCAACTGAAGGGTAGTACCCTACTACCACCCCATCAGGCAAGTAACCCATTGATCATTCCGATACAAACCCATGTTCTCGCTTCTGCTCTTGTTTACTGCATTAAGACAACGCGATTCAAACTGCTGTGTGTTGCGGTAGTTGAGCCCACTTCCTTTGCATGACCTGTCATTGCCACAGTAACTAGATGAAACCCACTAGCATGTGTAGGAGTTGATTGAGCCATGTTTGTCTTTCCTACCTTGCTATGCCTGCTATGCTTAGAGTTGTGTCAGGTATGGTTCATCTGGGTGATGGGCTAGAGTGAAATGATTATGTTGGTAATGTGAGGGATGTGTTGAACATGTTTTGGTAAAGGTATCGATGAGAGGCCATGTAGGAGTACATGGTGGGTTGTTTCATTGAGGCCGTCCCTAAGAACTGAGATCTGTATGTGTGATTTAAGATTCAGTTACTACCATACATTGGGCCCGAAACCAATGGACCCTCTCGGCTTCTTAATCACCCTAGTACTCTGTCCAGGAGTTGCAATTAGTTTCTGGTGTTTGTAGGTTATGTGTTGGCGGCCGTGCGTAGCGCTGACCCTAGGGGTGGGCTATGTTGCGGTAGATACACCATGGCACGGTGTACCGAGTCACCCATTTGGTGTCTCGGGAACCCTGTTCACATCGTTCGGGGCCGTATGTGGAAACCTCGGCCGGACTCCCTGCGGATGGAACCTGGATAGGCGATAAACCTAGACTAGAGACTTGAGTGTTTAGGTAGGACGTGGCCGACACCCTCGTTGGGCCTCTGCTTGAAGGTTGCCGAGTACATGTCGTGTAAACGGCGGTAAGTGGTGAAAGCGTGTATGAAGAAGTACACCCCTGCAGGGTATAAAACTATTCGAATAGCGCGTCCGCGATAAAGGACTACTTGGTTGCCTATACAGTTCATAGACAAGTTAATGGATACTACTAAAAGACTCAAGATAAGTGTGAGTACCGAGGATGGCCCTCTCGTAGGATGACGAGGGACGATCCCCGATGGAGTATTGTGTTGGTGAGTAGTGGACTTGTGTGCGAAAACTATTTTATTAGTGGTGTTCCGTAGGATAGCTTAGCCAAGAGTCAAAGCTGGCTTGCTGCAATAACCCCACCACCTTCTTGAGAATGAGCATGTACAGTAGGTTCTGATGTAAGACTTGCTGAGTACCTTTGTACTAATGTTTGCTTAATTACTGTTTTCAGACGACAACACCGCCCCCTCCGATGAGTTTTATGTAGATCTCGACGTCAATGAGTGCCTTGCCACCCAAGTGGTGATCCTGGCCATGGAGGGCCCTATGTAGATAGACAGGCTTCGAGAAGCCAGGCTTCGAGAAGCCTTCTTGCTTTCTAGTGTCTGTACTCAAACTATTTGCTTCCGCATGTGCTTGTATGCTTGTATGACTTGAGTCTCGGGTCATGTGACCCCTACCTATATGAACATGTTATGTATGGATATTTGGAGCCTTTAAATAAAGTACTTGAGTTGTAGAGTTTGGTTGTGATGCCATGTTGTATTTTCACATATCGATCATATTGTGTGTATGATTGAAATGCTTGGTATGTGTGGGATCCGACAATCTAGTTGTTTATCCTTGGCAGCCTTTCTTATGGGGAAATGTAGTATAGTGCTCCTCGAGCCATAGTAGTTCGCTACAGCCCGGTTCACCGGAGTCCTGCTAGCCCAGCACTACTGCTCAGGACACTTGACTGGCCGGCATGTGTTTCACTTTGTTCCTATGTCTGTCCCTTCGGGGAAATGTCACGCGGTGACTTCCGGAGTCCTGCCTAGCCTGCTACAGCCCGGGTTCCCCGAAGTCCTGTTAGCCCAGTGCTACAGCCCGGATTCACACGCTGATGACCGACATGCTCGATATGATTCACGTATGCCTGTCTCCATAGGTCTGTGCCGCTTTGGGTTCACGACTAGCCATGTCGGCCCGGGTTCTCTGTCATATGGATGCTAGCGACACTATCATATACATGAGCCAAAAGGCGCAAACGGTCCCGGGCCATGGTAAGGCGACACCCGTGGGGATACCGTGCGTGAGGTTGCAATGTGATATGAGGTGTTACCGGCTAGATCGATGTGACTTGGAATCGGGGTCCTGACAGCGTTGGCATCAGAGCTGGACTGCCTGTAGGTTCGTTGAGCCAAACTGGTCGATGTCGAGTCTAGAAATGCTTTAGTTATATGTAGGGGAATTGATTGTGGGAGGGAACGTAAGGCTCTTTTACTCCTTTACCTTATGCCTCTGATCTGAGTCATTCTCTTCTCATTCAACGTGGGTTAAGGACTAGGCTCTCTTCTTCTATCTGGTTCACGTGTTACTAATCCGTAGTAGCTTATAGGGTTGTTGTTACAAGCCTCAGTACAGTTTCTACTACTTTTAGTATGTTGCCAGTTGAATCAGAACCTTGATATGATGTTGTTGAGTGGTATTGCAAACTGTTGTGGATGTCTCAAATCTTTTTCTGAGCATTTACAGCTGTTATGCTGTCCAATTTTCCCTGGAAATTCTAATGTCTTTGCATTGTGGTTGTGCTTTCAGATGGCCACTCGTGCTCAAAACCAAGTGGTTCGCCTGACCCGGTGCCTCGATGTGCCCGGTCATACTGCTATGTTAGTCCGGGTAATGATCGAGACGGGTTACCGTTGGTATCCCGAATACACAGTCGAAGAGCAATTCCGAGACTTCAACCAGAGCCAGTACCTCTATACCGTCAGGATATATCCCTCGTATCCTGGAGCCACTGAGCCCCTTCACTGTTCCTATGGACTCGGGGTTACTGTTGAGATGGCTGTGCAGGATGCTGCCTATTCCATGATGACCATCATGCGAGTCCGGACTGGCCTGCTTTGGAACACCAACTTCCGTTATATGCCAGCTTCACTTCCGGGAGCGCAAGGGTATCTCCAGGCTATCTATGCTAACTCCACACATGAGGAGTCACTACTCCGCACCACTGCCGAGATGCTCGAGGATAAGGATCGCGAAAATCGGGCCTTGCGTATGGAGCTTTTCAACTCTCGTGCTGATCACTGGGCCACTTTGACTCGGTTTGCACCGGCGGTACAGGCAGGATACATGGATCTGAGGGATCTGTACCCTGTACGGTCTGGATTGCCAGATTGTATGGAGTGGCGCGATGTAGGAGGCATCACCCCTCCTCGTGGTCCCTGTCTGCCAGCACCTGTGGGACCAAGGCCACATCCGAGCCCCTATGGTCTGCGGGCTCCGCAGGACCGTCTGTTCCCAGATGATCATGTTCCACTTCCAGGCTTTGGTGGCGACTTCTATGAGGATTACTACAGAGCCGTTTGAGCTAGTAGTAGTTTCACTAGTATTGTAGTAGTTGTATTCTCCACAGTCCTGCGTGACCGTGGGATACGACTTGGTGTGTATCATGCTCCGGAGGTGTATAAAAATAATGTATATGAGCTTGGAATGCCTCCGATGAGATGTAATGTCTTTCACCGTAGTTGTACTCTAGCCTGGGCTTGTACTAAACTATGTACGGTGTGTATGACCAATGGTATATATATGGCAGTTTCTATATTACCATGTCGTGCAATGATCATCTTAGCATTCCATGTTATCTATTACATTCTGCACTTCCTTGCTAAGTTTCTGCCATCCTTATCTAAACTGTTGTCTTGTTTTCTTCTAGGATGGTCAACACCCGCAGCAACCCTGCTGCCCCAAAGCAGGGGGAAGCCAGTGCAGCTAGGGGTGAAAATCTGCCTCACCTGCCTTCTCTGGCCAAAGTGATGCTGGAGGCGGAAAGAAACAAGCGTGAGACTAACCGCTTGCTGGAGCGGATTGAGCAAAACACTGCACGCCATCAGCGAAATGACTTGGTGTCAATCAATGACTTTATCAAGTTGTACCCACCAAAATTTAACCATTCCGTGGAGCCCCTCGACGCGGATGACTGGCTTCGCAGCATCACCCACAAGCTACGTTCTGCCAACGTAGTCGAAGCTGACAAGGTTACTTATGTTGCCTATCACCTCGAAGGCCCTGCTAGCCTTTGGTGGGAAAACTTTGAAGCTATGCACCCGGTCGGCCAAATCACTAATTGGGCTGAACTCAGTGAGGCTTTCCATGAGCATCACATTCCAGAAGGTCTCATAGATCGCAAGAGGGAAGAGTTCTACAATTTCACCCAAGGAAGACTGACTCTGGATGCATATAGTCGTGAATTTGGGAATCTGGCACGATATTCTCATGAAGAGGTATCCACCGACGCCAAGAAGCAGGCAAGGTTCCGCAAGGGACTTAACCCTGAGCTTCGCCACGATCTTCGTCTGCACGAGTGCACCTCCTTTCAGAAGTTGGTCAATAAAGCCATTAGTGCTGAGACAGGCCAGTCTGACTATGACGCTTCACGCAAGCACTCTCGTGATTTTGGCTCTTCATCCGACTCTGGATCTCAAAAGCGCCGAGTGTGGATTCCAAGCACAGCACTGCCACCCAGGTTCATTCCGAGGCCATCCGTTGAGGCGCCTCGTCCCAACCAGCAGTTTGCACCACCCAAGCCCTATGGTGGCCCCGCTGTTAATGCTGCTCCACGCCCCAATGTTGTGACATGTTTCAAGTGTGGAGAGCCGAGTCACTATAGTCGAGAGTGTCCCCAGAACAACAACCTCAATCAGTCTGGAAAGTTCGTTGGTCATGGTAAGCCAGCGGGAAAGACATTCTACGCCAAGCCGGTCACCACCTCACGTGGCCATGTCAACTATGTCTCAGCCGAGGAGGCTCATGAGGATCCCAACGTCGTCCTTGGTATGCTCCTTGTTAACTGCCATCCGGCATCTGTTCTTTTCGATACTGGAGCATCTCATTCATTCATATCCGAGAACTATGCTCGATTGCATAACACGACATTCTGTGACATGCCCACTTCCATGGTAATTCAAACTCCGGGTTCCAAATGGCAAACTTCTAGAGTAAGCCATGGGAACGAAATTATTGTCGATAGACTTGTCTTCCTTGCATCCTTAATAGCTCTCAAGTTCTCGGACATAAACATCATCTTGGGTATGGACTGGATGTCAGCTCATTACGCTAAGATTGATTGTGCTACTAGAACCGTTCAACTTACTCACCCATCGGGCCAGACAGTCAATGTCTTAACTCGAGTGGCCAAGCGCCAGCTTTACTCCCTAAATGCCAACCCCCTTCCAGACCTTCAGGATATTCTGGTAGTCCGAGACTTTCCGGATGTCTTTCCAGAAGAACTGCCAGGTGTTCCACCTGACAGGGATGTCGAGTTTGTGATAGACCTTGTTCCAGGAACCGTTCCAATTTCTAGAAGACCCTATAAGATGGCACCCTTAGAACTAGCCGAGCTTAAGAACCAACTCGATGAGTCCTTGAAAAAGGGTTTCATCCATCCTAGTTCCTCTCCTTGGGCTTGCCCCGTCCTCTTCGTCAAAAAGAAGGATGGAACGGATCGGATGGTTGTAGATTACCGACCTGTCAACTTGGTCACTATCAAGAACAAGTATCCGCTTCCCAGGATCAACGATCTATATGACCAGCTCGCTAGATCCTTGGTCTTTTCCAAGATGGATTTGAGGTTGGGCTACCATCAAATCAAAATCAGAAACGGGGACATTCCCAAACGGCCTTTGTTACTCGCTATGGCCAATACGAGTACACCGTTATGTCCTTCGGTTTAACCAATGCCCCAGCCACCTTCTCTCGGTTAATGAACTCGGTCTTCATGGAGTATTTGGATAAATTTGTCGTAGTATACCTCGATGACATACTCATCTACTCCAAGAATAAAGAGGAACATGCCGAACATCTAAGGCTGGTATTGGCGAAACTTCGAGAGCATCGCCTTTATGCCAAATTCTCCAAGTGTGAATTTTGGTTGCCAGAAGTGACCTATCTAGGCCATGTAATCTCTGGTAAGGGTATTGCTGTCAATCCCGAGTGAGTTCAAGCCATCCTTGATTGGACTCCACCTGAGACGGTCAAGCAAGTTCGGAGCTTCCTTGGATTAGCGAGCTATTGCTGCCGCTTCGTCGAGAATTTCTCCAAGGTTGCTAAACCTCTAACTGAACTCCTTAAGAAAGATAAAAATTTTGAGTGGACCCCACAGTGAGAGTTCAGCTTTCAGGAACTAAAAAGACGCCTGACATCTGCTCCCGTACTGGTACCACCAGATTTCTCCAAGGACTTTATTATCTATTGCAACGCCTCGCGACAAGGAGTAGGTTGCATACTCATGCAAGATCATCAGGTAATTGCCTATGCTTCACGGCAATTATACCCACATGAGGAAAATTATCCCACACATGATCTAGAGCTGGCAGCTGTAGTCCATGCACTTAAAACTTGGCGACATTACCTCCTCGGTAATCGTTGCGAGATCTTCACCGATCACCAAAGTTCTAAATATATCTTCACCCAACCGGATTTGAATCTCAGGCAAAGACGTTGGGTCGAGTTGATCTCAGATTACGACTTAGGAATAACTTACACCCCGGGCAAAGCCAATGTCATGGCTGATGCGCTAAGTCGTAAATCTTATTGTAACAACCTGGTGTTACAACAAAGTCAACCATTTCTCCATGAGGAATTTTGTAAGCTTAATCTTCACATTGTTCCTTGAGGATTCCTATCCACCCTGGTGGCGAAACCTACCCATATGGATCAGATCATCAAGGCACAGAACATAGATCCGGGAATCTCCCGTATTAAGAGAAACATTAAGAGAGGAGTCACGAATTGTTTCTCCGTTGATGATCAAGGTGTCGTATACTTTGGAAACCGCTTAGTGGTTCCCAAGGCATGAAACCTAAGGCGGCTGATCCTTAAGGAAGCTCATGAATCCCCTCTCACCATTCATCCCGGTAGTACTAAAATGTATCAAGACCTACGCCAGAGGTTTTGGTGGACTAGGATGAAGAGAGAAATTGCTCAATACATTGCTAGTTGCGAAGCAGAGCACCAACGGCCTGCTAGCGCCCTTCAACCTTTGGCTATTCCTGAGTGGAAATGGGATAAAATCAGTATGGATTTCATTACTGGGTTTCCCAGGACCAAGAGAGGGAATAATGCCATCTTCGTCGTGATCGACCGTCTTTCCAAAGTAGCCCACTTTCTACCTGTTCGTGAGAGTATCACCGCTAGCCAGCTAGCTGACTTATACATCTCCTGAATAGTGTCTCTTCATGGTGTCCCATTGGAAATTAACTCAGACCGTGGGAGTCTCTTCACCTCTTGATTTTGGGAAAGTTTCAAAAATGCTATGGGAACTCGTCTCTCTTTTAGCACCGCCTTCCATCCTCAATCAAGTGGTCAAGTAGAGCGAGTCAATCAAATTCTGGAATATATGCTCCGAGCTTCTGTCATCTCATTCGGAATGGGTTGGGAGAAATGCCTTCCATTCGCGGAGTATGCCTATAACAATAGTTATCAAGCTAGCTTGGGCAAAGCTCCTTTCGAAGTTCTCTATGGACGAAAATGTCGAACGCCTCTTAACTGGTCAGAAACCAGAGAAAGACAACTCTTTGGCCCGGATATAATTCAGGAAGCAGAAGAGCAGGTTCGCGTTATTCGTGAGAAATTGAAAACAGCCCAATCTCGTCAAAAGAGCCAATATGATCGTAAACATAAGCTCAGGACTTATGACGTCGGCGAGAAGGCTTACCTTTGGGTTACTCCGTTAAAGGGAACCCATCATTTCGGTATCAAAGGCAAATTGGCTCCTCGTTACATTGGACCCTTTCGCATTCTTGCCAAATGAGGAGAAGTTGCGTACCAATTGGAACTACCTTCGCATCTTTCCAAAGTTCACGATGTCTTCCACGTTTCTCAACTCAGGCGTTGCTTCGCGGATCCTATCCGTGGAGTAGACCACGAAATGCTTGATCTACAGGATAACCTCTCATATCGGGAATATCCCGTTCGTATCCTTGATCAAGCCGAGCATACCACACGACGCCATAATATCAAGTTTCTTAAGGTTCAATGGTCACACCATTCCGAAAAGGAAGCCACATGGAAAAGGGAGGATCGTCTTCGACTCGAGTACCCCACCTTCTTCCCGGAGGATTCTAAATCTCGGGACGAGATTCTTTTGAGTGGGGGTGAGTTGTCACATCCCTGTTTTTAGTCATGCATTAGGATTGGATGAACATGTGCATCATGTTTAAATTTATTTTAAACTTGAAATGGGGGCTAATCAACCCCAACACCCCCCCTAAAAATGCTAATTTCCAACAATTGGATTTTCAATGAACCCAAAATGCCAAAGCCCACCATTTTTTATTCTGGTTTAAACCTCTGCCAAAAATGGCCTTGCAAATTATGGAGCCATTCTGGATTTTTGAACAAGCCATAAGTATTTAAATTTGGGCATTTTAAATACTATAAATATTTTAAAGTGCTCAAATACTCTTGGAAGTATTTTTAGGCAGTTGAGAATATTTTCAAATGTTCCTCTGAATATTTCCAGGAATTTTAAAAATGGAATGGTATTTTAATCATTTCAATACACAGAGAAGAGCAAATAAAAAAAGAGAAAACAAGGGAACAGAGGACTTACCTGTCGCCCTGGCCTGGCCCAGCTCGGCCCAGCCACTGGCTCCCGCCAGTCATCCCCCTCCTCTCGCCAGGAGGACGAGAGGCGCGTGGCCGGCGCCCGTAGCCACACGTCGGCCACCTCCTGCTTCTGCCGACAACCAGGACGTCGTCTACGAGTGCCATGCACTCCCCCTCGTCCCCCTCTCACTTTCCCCACTCTTCTCGTGCCCCTCTCCCTCCTCTGGCTCTCTCCCCATCCCCTGCCGAGCGCAGCCGTCGCCGCCACTCGTCGTTGTCGCGACCACCGCCTCCCCCTCGCCCCTCTGACGTGCCCGAGAGCTCCGCCGTGACGACCTCTTCCTCTTCAACAAGTCACACGGCGCCGGACGGCTAAGAACGTCGCCATCGAGCTCATCATCGTCCTCTTCCCCGACGATCTCCGCCCGTCGATACGTCGCCGTCCGTGCCTCCTCGAGCTCAACGGCTGCACCAGAAGACTCGCCGTGAGCCCCGCCATATTTCCCCCCATCTCCCATGTTCATTTGCGTGCTATATGCGTGCTAGCCACCGGACCCAAGAGCTCACCGCCGCTGCGCTCGTCGTCGCCGGCGAATAGCTAGCAACCTTCGCGTCCGAGCACTGCTACGTGCTCAGCATGTTCCCAGAAACCCAACACCACCATCAGCTAGTCCTCCCGTGCACCACAGCGTCGTTGCCGAGCTTGTCCGAGCTCCGGCCGCCGCGCTTGCCATCGCCGCCGTGGTATGGTCCACTCCGGCGCGAGCTGATGCCTCCGTTGGATGCAGACGAGCACCAGCTTCACACCAAGCCAAACCATCGCTCGTTTCATCGCTTGTGCTGCGTTTCCGAGCCGCGCCGCCGTCTCGGGCCTCGCCGGTTTCATGTCGCCAGTGGGTTTGACCCATTTGACCATGTGGGCCCCGCCCCCTGATCAAACATAGATTAGGACTTAAACTAACACTAATTTAGGTAGGTTAGCCGCTGACATGTGGGCCCCGGCCCCACTGACATTTTAGTTAGGCTTAATTTAAGGTTAATTAACCATATTAATTAGCTGAGTCAATGACATATGGGTCCCACTGTCAGGTTTGACTCTGACTAGGCGATGTTGACCAGCTGACGTCACAGTGATGCAGTGCTGACACAATTATTCATTTTCTGGATTTATTTTTATATAGGAAATTCCAAAAAATAGCCAAAACTTCTAAAAATCATAGAAAATCAACCATAGCTCCAAATCAAACAAATTATATATGAAAAATGATCAGAAAAATTCAATCTATCCATCTGTAATGGTTTCATGCATGACAAACCACTTTAACCTTGCTGTTTAGGTGAAACAAGCTAATACACTTTTTATGCATAAGAACTTTAACCTTCATTTGAATCTTTGATTCAAATGGACCCTTTTAAACTAGTTTCACATTGCATTAGGAAGGACACATCATTTTGCCATGTCATAGCATGCATCATATTGTTGCATATTGTCATGTGTTGATTATGTTCTGTGTGTCCTTCGTGGTAGGTTCTGCCTCCGAGGATATCTCCGAGTATCCAACTAAAGGGCAGTACCCTACTACCACTCCATCAGGCAAGCAACCCATTGATCATTCTGATACAAACCCATGTTCTCGCTTCTGCTCTTGTTTACTGCATTAAGACAACGTGATTCAAACTGCTGTGTGTTGCGGTAGTTGAGCCCACTTCCTTTGCATGACCTGTCATTGCCACAGTAACTAGATGAAACCCACTAGCATGTGTAGGAGTTGATTGAGCCATGTTTGTATTTCCTACCTTGCTATGCCTGCTATGCTTAGAGTTGTGTCAGGTCTGGTTCATCTGGGTGATGGGCTAGAGTGAAATGATTATGTCGGTAATGTGAGGGATGTGTTGAACATGTTTTGGTAAAGGTATTGATGAGAGGCCATATAGGAGTACATGGTGGGTTGTTTCATTGAGACCGTCCCTAAGAACTGAGATTTGTATGTGTGATTTAAGATTCAGTTACTACCATACATTGGGCCCGAAACCAATGGACCCTCTCGGCTTCTTAATCACCCTAGTACTCTATCCAGGAGTTGCAATTAGTTTCTGGTGTTTGTAGGTTATGTGTTGGCGGCCGTGCGTAGCGCTGACCCTAGGGGTGGGCTATGTTGCAGTAGATACACCGTGGCACGGTGTACCGAGTCACCCGTTTGGTGTCTCGGGAACCCTGTTCACATCGTTCGGGGCCGTATGTGGAAACCTCGGCCGGACTCCCTGTGGATGGAACCTGGATATGCGATAAACCTGGACTAGAGACTTGAGTGTTTAGGTAGGCCGTGGCCGACACCCTCGTTGGGCCTCCGCTTGAAGGTTGCCGAGTACATGTAGTGTAAACGGCGGTAAGTGGTGAAAGCGTGTATGAAGAAGTACACCCCTGCAGGGTATAAAACTATTCGAATAGCCGCGTACACGGTAAAGGACTACTTGGTTGCCTATACAGTTCATAGACAAGTTAATGGATACTACTAAAAGACTCAAGATAAGTGTGAGTACCGAGGATGGCCCTCTCGTAGGATGACGAGGGAGGATCCCCGGTGGAGTATTGTGTTGGTGAGTAGTGGACTCATGTGCGAAAACTATTTTATTAGTGGTGTTCCGTAGGATAGCTTAGCCAAGAGTCAAAGCTGGCTTGCTGCAATAACCCCACCACCTTCTTGAGAATGAGCATGTACAATAGGTTCTGATGTAACACTTGATGAGTACCTTTGTACTCATGTTTGCTTAATTACTGTTTTCAGACGACAACACCGCCCCCTCCGATGGGTTTTATGTAGATCTTGACGTCGATGAGTGACTTGCCACCCAGGTGGTGATCCTGGCCATGGAGGGCCCTATGTAGATAGACAGGCTTCGAGAAGCCTTCTTGCTTTCTAGTGTCTGTACTCAGACTATTTGCTTCCGCATGTGCTTGTATGCTTGTATGACTTGAGTGTCGGGTCATGTGACCCCTACCTGTAAGAACATGTTATGTATGGATCTTTGGAGCCTTTAAATAAAGTACTTGAGTTGTAGAGTTTGGTTGTGATGCCATGTTGTATTTGCACATATCGAGCATATTGTGTGTATGATTGAAATGCTTGGTATGTGTGGGATCCGACAATCTAGTTGTTTATCCTTGGCAGCCTTTCTTATGGGGAAATGTAGTATAGTGCTCCTCGAGCCATAGTAGTCCGCTACAGCCCGGTTCACCGGAGTCCTGCTAGCCCAGCACTACTGCTCAGGACACTTGACTGGCCGGCATGTGTTTCACTTCGTTCCTATGTCTGTCCCTTCGAGGAAATGTCACGCGGTGACTTCTGGAGTCCTGCCTAGCCTGCTACAGCCTGGGTTCCCCAGAGTCCTGTTAGCCCAGTGCTACAGCCCGGATTCACACGCTGATGACCGACATGCTCGATATGATTCACATATGCCTGTCTCCATAGGTCTATGCCGCTTTGGGTTCACGACTAGCCATGTCGGCCCGGGTTCTCTGTCATATGGATGCTAGCGACACTATCATATACGTGAGCCAAAAGGCGCAAACGGTCCTGGGCCATGGTAAGGCGACACCCATGGGGATATCGTGCGTGAGGTCGCAATGTGATATGAGGTGTTACCGGCTAGATCGATGTGACTTGGAATCGGGGTCCTGACAAGATCTTATATTGTTAATTCTAAAATAACTATTCAAACTGATCATGCTGCTATTAAATACCTTATGGAAAAGAAAGATGCTAAGCCTAGACTTATTAGATGGGTTCTCTTGCTACAAGAATTTGATTTGCATATTGTTGATAGAAAGGGAGCTGAGAACCCCGTTGCAGACAACTTGTCTAGGTTAGAAAATATTCTTGATGACCCACTACCTATTAATGATAGCTTTCCTGATGAACAATTAAATGTTATAAGTACTTCTCGTAGTACTCCATGGTATGCTGATTATGCTAATTATATTGTTGCTAAGTTTATACCACCTAGCTTCACATACCAACAAAAGAAAAAGTTCTTCTATGATTTGAGACATTACTTTTGGGATGACCCACACCTTTATAAAGGAGTAGATGGTGTTATTAGACGATGTGTACCTGAGCATGAACAGGAACATATCCTACGCAAGTGTCATTCCGAGTCTTATGGAGGACACCATGCTGGAGATAGAACTGCACATAAGGTATTGCAATCTGGTTTTTATTGGCCTACTCTCTTCAAGGATGCCCGTAAGTTTGTCTTGTCTTGTGATGAATGTCAAAGAATTGGTAATATTAGTAGACGTCAAGAAATGCCTATGAATTATTCACTTGTTATTGAACCGTTTGATGTTTGGGGCTTTGATTATATGGGACCTTTTCCTGCATCTAATGGATACACACATATTTTAGTTGTTGTTGATTACATTACTAAGTGGGTAGAAGCTATTCCAACTAGTAGTGCTGATCATAACACTTCTATTAAAATGCTTAAAGAAGTTATTTTCCCGAGGTTTGGAGTCCCTAGATATTTAATGACTGATGGTGGTTCACACTTTATTCATGGTGCTTTCCGTAAAATGCTTGCTAAATATGATGTTAATCATAGAATTGCATCTCCTTATCACCCACAGTCTGGTGGTCAAGTAGAGTTGAGCAATAGAGAGCTCAAATTAATTTTGCAAAAGACTGTTAATAGGTCTGGAAAGAATTGGTCCAAAAAACTTGATGATGCATTATGGGCTTATAGGACTGCATACAAAAACCCTATGGGTATGTCTCCGTATAAAATGGTTTATGGAAAAGCATGTCACTTACCTCTCGAACTAGAACATAAGGCATATTGGGCTATTAAAGAGCTTAATTATGATTTTAAACTTGCCGGTGAGAAGAGGTTATTTGATATTAGCTCACTTGATGAATGGAGAACCCAAGCTTAGGAAAATGCCAAGTTGTTTAAAGAAAAAGTTAAAAGATGGCATGACAAAAGGATACAAAAGCGTGAGTTTAATGTAGGTGATTATGTATTGCTATACAACTCTCGGTTAAAATTCTTTGCAGGCAAACTCCTCTCTAAATGGGAAGGCCCCTATGTTATCGAAGAGGTCTATCGTTCCAGTGCCATAAATATCAACAACTTCGAGGGCACAAATCCGAAGGTGGTAAACGGTCAAAGAATTAAACATTATATCTCAGGTAATCCCATAAATGTTGAAACCAATATTATTGAAACCGTAACCCCGGAGGAATACATAAGGGACACTTTCCGGAACGTTTCAGACTCCGAAAAGGAATAGGTATGTGGTATGGTAAGTAAAACGACTCCAAAACAATTTTTAAGGCAATATTACTCCGTTTTGGAATATTTAGAAAAATAGAAAAATAAGTAGCAGTCCGAGAAGGACACGAGGGCCCCATGAGGGTGGTGGGCGTGCCCTACCCCTCTGGGCGCGCCCCCCTACCTCGTGAGCACCTCGTGTGCCTTCCGGACTCCGTTATCTTGCATGTTACGTATTTTTCTCGGTAAAAATTCATTATATATTCTCCCGAAGGTTTTGACTCCTGTATCACGCAAATATCCTCTGTTTTCATTTTGAGTTGTCCCGTTGTAGATTAAATCAACATGTCTTCCCAGGATTCGGAAGGAGAAAGCTATGTGGATGATTACTTAGCAAACCCAAAGGTCTATGGAGATGTGGAACACGATGGATGGACCACGGAGGAAGAAGAGGACTATGAACCCAAGGGGAAGGAGGAGACGAGCTCAGATGAAGATGAAGCACCATTACCTCAACTTGGGGACATGCACGTGGAGTTCAAAAAGTCAAGTCTCCCTGATAGGGTAAAGAAACCCAAGTTCGAGTTTATCCCTTTTCGTCTCTTGCAGGAAAATAAGCAGGACCTATGCAAAAAGATATTAACCCTGGAGTGGGAGATCGATGATCTGAGGGATCAAAATGCCGTCCTCAAGCGCAAATTAAGGGAGAAGCCTAAGCCATCAACTAAGCCAACATCACCACCACCTTCTTCACCGACAAAGGAGACATAATCACATGGGTATGGGCACTCCCCTTGGCAACTGCCAAGCTTGTGGGAGGTGCCCCGGTATCGTATCACAATCACAACTCCTATCTTTACCGTTTTTTCTTAGTTCGATCCTATTAGTAGTATCTTGATCTAGTAGAATAAAGTTTATGGCATGATCTAGTTTTGAGTTTGCTTTATGATCTCTCTTTGTAATCGAGTTCGTGAGCTATATATAATAAAGATTAGTGTTGAGTCAAGGGCTTGATTATTTTGCCATGATCTTGGGTGAATAAAAGAAAAAGAAAAGAATAAAAAGAAACAAAAAGTTCATATTGATCTTATTGAGAGTAATGACTTCACATAGAAAGAGTATGATGATTAAAAGTTGTTGGGAGTTGGCAAGCATAGCTTTGGTCATTATTGCAATTAATAGGAAGTAATAAGGAAAGAGAGGTTTCACATATAGATATATTATCATTGACATCTTTTATGATTGAGAGCACTCATTAAAATACGACATGCTAAAGAGTTGATGTTGGACAAGGAAGACAACGTAATGAGTTATGTCTTTCTTATATCTGAGATAAAGTATGTTGTCATGGATCCTATAACTTGTTGAGCTTGCCTTTCCCCCTCGTGCTAGCCAAATTCTCAGCACCAAGTAGAAATACTACTTGTGCTTCCAAAATCCTTAAACCAGTTTTGCCATAAGAGTCCACCATATCTACCTATGGATTGAGTAAGATCCTTCAAGTAAGTTGTCATCGGTGCAAAGCAATAAAAATTGCTCTAAATATGTATGATTGATTGGTGTGGGAGAAATAAACTTTATACGATCTTGTGATGTGGAAGTAATAAAAGTGACAGACTGCATAATAAAGGTTCATATCACAAGGGGCAATATAAAGTGACATTCTTTCGCATTGAGATTTTATGCATCCAACCATAAAAGCGCATGGCAACCTCTACTTCCCTCTGCGAAGGGCCTATCCTTTATTATTATCTTCTACCTTATGCAAGAGTCATGGTGATCTTCACCTTTTCTTTTTCATTTTATCCTTTGGCAAGCTCAGCATGTTGGAAAGAACATGATATATATATATATATATATATATATATATATATATATATATATATATATATCCAATTGGATGTAGGGGAGCATGAACCATTATTGTTGACATTACCCTTGAGGTAAAAGGTTGTGGGGCAAAACTATAAGCCCCTATCTTTCTCTGTGTCCGATTAAAACTCTGTAACCACAAGTATTGCGTGAGTGTTAGCAATTATGGAGGACTAAATG
>NC_041384.1:595166150-595166482 GCF_002162155.2 Triticum dicoccoides
CGCATGACAGCCTCTACTTCCCTCTGCGAAGGGCCTATCCTTTATTATTATCTTCTACCTTCTGCAAGAGTCATGGTGATCTTCACCTTTTCTTTTTCATTTTATCCTTTGGCAAGCTCAGCATGTTGGAAAGAACATGATATATATATATATATATATATATATATATATATATATATATATATATATATATTTAATTGGATCTAGGGGAGCATGAACCATTATTGTTGACATTACCCTTGAGGTAAAAGGTTGTGGGGCAAAACTATAAGCCCCTATCTTTCTCTGTGTCCGATTAAAACTCCGTAACCACAAGTATCATGTGAGTGTTA
>NC_041384.1:595166571-595168142 GCF_002162155.2 Triticum dicoccoides
TTGTTGACATTACCCTTGAGGTAAAAGGTTGTGGGGCAAAACTATAAGCCCCTATCTTTCTCTGTGTCCGATTAAAACTCTGTAACCACAAGTATTGCGTGAGTGTTAGCAATTATGGAGGACTAAATGATAGTTGAGTATGTGGGCTTGCTTTTTAGCTCTGACATAGACTCTTTCCGATGTTATGATAAATTGCAATTGCTTCAATGACTGAGATTATAGTTTGTCGGAACCCAATAAGGTTTATGATTTATACTTTTGCATTGTGAATAGATCATCACTTGAACATAAGTAATCATATGACAAAATCTATATATATTGCTGTTATGAGAATAATCATGATGCCCTCATGTAGCAACCAGACCTCAAACAGTCTGATCTCTGTGCTCCGGTGTCATCCCTGGATCAGTAATGCTGACACCACACAGTACTCGGAGGAGTTATAACAGAGTAGCAATCACACACTTATTACATCGAGGGTCTCAAAAGAGAACTTAATACAATGAATATGGCTTAAGGCCATCTAATAACGATAACAGCGGAAGGCTTGGAAGATAAGTGGGTCCATCAACTCCAACGGCATCGCTGAGTATAGAACCACGACCTAAAAACTCCTTAATCGTCGTCTGAAAAGTCCGCAACATTAACGTTGCAGCCCGAAACGGGTCAGCACATGGAATATGCTGGCAATGTAACACACAGAGAGTAATGGAATGAAACAGCTATACTATATGCATATTTGGCTGGTGGAAAGCTCTATGGTTACAGTTTTGCGTAAAGCCAATTTTTCCCTACTGCAAAGGAATAAAATTATTTAACTATCATGGTAGTTGTTAAACATTGAGAATGGTTGACAGCATTCTCAATCCCAATTAAGCATCATCATCAAACAAAACCCAATAGAATTAATTTTTAGAGTAACATGTTGAGATTCACATGAAAATCTAGGTACTAGATACTCAAGATGTCCGTAACGGGACACGGCTAATCATGATTAGTTTATTACACTCTGCAAAGGTTTGCGCACTTTTCCCCACAAGACTCGATCGCCTCCGTTTGGTTTCTCGCACTACAAGGTGTTTGAGAAGACGGATGACCAAGACATAGTCTTTTAGAAGCGCTAGCACCTTATGATCAGGTAGACCGTACCACCTACATCCCCTACATCTGCTAGTCTACCACTGTAAGAGTTCACACGACTTAGTCAACTATGCTAGAGCCCATAATAGCTTGTGGCTGCACACGGAAGTTTCTAGTATGAATAGTCTGATGATCCCTTTGAGTCTGGGTGGCGGTCCAAAAGAAAAACAGGCAAGTCCTGGAATATCCAGGTGCCTCAATCCACCCAGATGTGTGTTTAAGTTGCCACCTTAGATAAACCATTAATTAACAAACTCACATCTGTCATGGATATCACTCACCCAATCCACGTCTACTAGCATAGCATGGCAAAATAAGCAAACATAGAAGTAACTCCCAAAGGTTTGATAATAAACAGGTAATAGGTACTACCTCAACTACTTCCCATCCCACAATTTAATTAGATCCTAATCATGCAATGTGTGAGGATT
>NC_041384.1:595168991-595177065 GCF_002162155.2 Triticum dicoccoides
AAATTTAAAAAAACGGCACGGATTTTGAGGCAGCGGCGGACCTCGGGCGGCGGCTCGCCGCCGGCGGCGGCGTCCGGCGAGCGGCGGCGGCGGGCGGCGGCGGCGGCGGGCGGCGGCGGCGGTGGGCGGCGGCGGCGGCTTGGGGCTGGGGCGGCTAAGGCGGCTTAGGGTTTGGCCCGGTGGGCTGCCCCGGCTTATAAAGCCTGCCGGGCCAGAGTCCCAGGCGGACACGGCCCGGTTAGGTCGGTGCGCGTTTTTTGAAACTAATTACGCGCAGAAGAAAAATATAAAGAAATACTAAACGGACTCCAAAAAATTCCGAAATAAATTTTCACGGGCTTCTAAAATAAGGCCGCACAAGGTGAACATTTATTTGGGGCCTAAATGCAATTTTGAAAAATGCACATTTTTCCTAAATTCAAATAAAATAATGAAAAACTCCGAAATAAAATCTTATTTGATTTTATTATTAAATCCTCAATATTTCTTTATTTTGGGAAAGTCATTTTATTCCCTCTCTCATATTTTTGGTAATAGAAATAATTGATGATAAAGTAAATAAAATCAAATGACCCTATTCTCAAAATTTGAGAAAACTCAAATATGAAAATAACGAAATCCCCAACTCTCTCCGTGGGTCATTGAGTTGCGTAGAATTTCTAGGATCAACCAAAATGCAAAATGAAATATGGTATGCAATGAGGATCTAATGTATAACATTCCAAATTGAAAATTTGGGATGTTACAAACCTACCCCTCTTAAGATGAATCTCGCCCTCGAGATTCGGGTTGGCTAGAAAATAGGTGAGGGTGGTCCTTGAGCAAATCTTCCTCTCGTTCCCAGGTGGCTTCATCCTCTGTGTGGTGGCTCCACTGAACTTTGCAAAACTTGATAACCTTGCTGCGGGTGACTCGATTGGCAAACTCGAGAATCTTAACGGGTCTCTCCTCGTAGGTCAAATCGTTATCCAACTGAATAGTTTCCAAAGGCACCGTGTCTCTCAACGGTATGTTAGCCATCTCCGCATGACACTTCTTCAACTGGAAAACGTGGAACACATCATGAACTCCTGACAATCCTTCAGGTAATTCCAACTTGTAGGCCACTTCTCCCATACGCTCCAAAACTTGATATGGTCCTACAAATCGTGGCGCTAGCTTCCCTTTAACTCCAAAACGCTTTGTTCCCCGAAGTGGAGATACTCGAAGATAAGCTCTATCTCCAACTTCGTAAATTGTCTCCTTGCGTTTAGAATCTGCATAACTCTTCTGCCTGGACTGGGCTATCTTGAGCCTATCGCGAATCAATTTCACCTTCCGTTCAGACTCTTTAATCAAGTCAGGTCCAAACAACTGGCGGTCTCCAACTTCGTCCCATGACAATGGTGTCCTACACCTCCTTCCATACAAGGCTTCGAAAGGGGCCATCTTTAAACTGGTTTGGTAACTGTTGTTGTAAGAGAACTCTGCATATGGCAAATTATCGTCCCAACTAGATCCATAATCTAGCATGCAAGCTCTCAGCATATCCTCCAAAATCTGATTGACTCTATCGGTCTGTCCATCTGTCTGTGGATGAAAAGCTGTACTGAATTCTAGCCTGGTTCCCAAAGTTTCGTGCAACTGTTTCCAGAACTTTGAGGTAAACTGGGTTCCTCTTTCTAATACGATACTCCTCAGAACTCCATGCAGACATACAATCCTGGTCATGTATATCTTTGCCAACTTAGCACTGGTGTAAGTGGTCTTTATTGGGATGAAATGAGCTACCTTCGTCAATCGATCAACTACAACCCAAATTGAGTCATAGCCTGAACGAGTCTTGGGTAATCCCGTGATAGAATCCATGCCTAGCTTATCCCACTTCCATTCGGGTATCGGCAATGGTTGTAACAATCCTGCTGGCTTCTGATGCTCTGCCTTTACTCTCTGGCATACATCACAAACTGCTACGTACTCCGCAATATCCTTCTTCATTCTGGTCCACCAGAAAATATCCTTCAAATCCAAATACATCTTGGTATTTCCTGGGTGAATTGAATACGGTGAGTCGTGTGCCTCTTGCAGTATCAACTTCCTGATCTCCGGGTCATTGGGCACATAAACACGGTCTTCAAACCATAGGGTGTCGTGCTCATCCTCACGAAATCCTTTAGCTTTTCCTTTGCTCAGTTTCTCCTTTATGGCGGCAATCTCTTTGTCGGTCTTCTGAGCTTCTCTGATTCTATCCATCAAGGTTGACTGAATCTCCAATGCTGCTACATAGCCTCTCGGCACTATTTCCAAACATAATTCACGAAGATTTTCTGCTAACTCCTTGGGTATTTCTCCCGTCATTAACGTATTGACATGGCTCTTACGGCTTAATGCGTCAGCTACTACATTAGCCTTTCCGGGATGGTATTGCAATCTCATATCATAATCCTTGATGAGCTCCAACCATCTCCTTTGTCTGAGATTCAACTCCTTCTGTGTGAAAATGTACTTCAAACTCTTATGATCCGTGTATACCTCACAATGGTTTCCAATGAGGAAATGCCTCCATGTTTTCAAAGCATGCACTACGGCTGCTAACTCCAAATCATGCATGGCATAATTCAACTCATGAGGCTTCAGTTGTCTTGAGGCATATGAAACAACTCTCCCTTCTTGCATAGCACTGCTCCAAGTCCTCGACGTGAAGCGTTGCAATACACCTCATAATCTTTGGTCTGGTCTGGCAAAATCAACACTGGTGAGGTAACCAAGCGTTTCTTCAACTCCTGGAAACTAGCCTCACATTCCTCCGTCCATATGAACTTGGTATCTTTCTTTAACAACTCAGTCATAGGCTTTGCAATCTTTGAGAAATTCTCAATAAATCTCCGGCAGTATCCTGCGAGTCCAAGAAAGCTCCGGATCTCCCCAACGGTAGTTGGTGCTTCCCACTTGGTCACGGTATCAACTTTAGTGGGATCAACTGCTATACCTTCTCCAGATATAACGTGTCTGAGGAATCCTACTTCCTTTAACCAAAACTCACATTTGCTGAACTTGTCATATAATTGATGTTCTCTGAGCTTTCCAAGTACCAAACGCAAATGCTCCTTGTGTTCCTCTTCATTCTTCGAATAAACCAGGATATCATCAATGAACACTACGACGAACTTATCCAAAAACTCCATAAATACTTTGTTCATCATGTTCATAAAATAGGCAGGTGCGTTAGTCAGACCAAATGACATAACGGTATACTCGTACAACCCATACCTGGTGGTAAAAGCTGTCTTAGGAATATCCTGTTCTCGAATCTTCAACTGGTGGTATCCTGATCGCAGATCGATCTTGGAAAATACCTTAGCTCCTTGCAATCGATCAAACAGATCATTGATCATTGGTAGTGGGTACTTGTTCTTGATCGTTACTTCATTCAATCCTCGATAATCAACAACCATCCTTAACGATCCATCCTTCTTTTCTACTAGAAGTACTGGCGATCCTCAAGGCGAAGAACTTGGGTGAATATATCCCTTATCCAGTAACTCCTTAATCTGCTTCTTAATTTCCACCAAATCCTTTGCTGGCATCCTATATGGTCTCTTTGATATTGGCCCAGTGCCTGGCAATAGCTCAATCAAAAACTCAATATCTCTATCCGGTGACATGCCTGGCAACTCCTCTGGAAATACTTCAGGGAAATCCCTTACCACTGGTACTTCCTCCTGCACCACTCCTGTTAGGCAATTTACTTGAGTCCTCTTTGGCACATGCCGGGATACATACTTGATCCTTCTCCCTTCTGGGGTGGTAAGCAAAATTGACTTACTAGCGCATTCAATATTCCCTTCATACTTTCATAACCAATCCATGCCTAATATCACATCCAATCCTTGGGATTCCAATACTATTAGGTCTGAGGGAAAAACATAGTTACCAATCCTTAATGGTAACCGATCACACCATAGACTAGCCATATATTCTGCTCCAGGCGAGGTTACTAACATGGGTGACCTAAGGGCTTGGGTTGATAGGTTATACTTATCCACAAATCCCCTTGAGATGTATGAATGCGATGCACCAGTATCAAAAAGAACGAGTGCAGTAAATGACTTAACCAAAAACTTACCTATTACTGCATCGGGCTGGGCTTCAACCTCCTCCACGCTAACGTGGTTCACCTGTCCCCTGTTGAAAGGGTTCGGCTTCTTTCCAGAACTTCCATTGCCATTTTGGCCTTCAGGACATTCGTTGGCATAATGTCTGGTCTTCTGACACTTAAAGCAAGTGACTTGGCTCAGGTCCTTCTTGGCTGGGGTTGATGGGTTGGTGCGATTCTGGCCGTTGCTTCCTCCATTGCCATTACCATTCTTGGTGCCATTGTGATTGTGCGAGCTACCTCCTCCATGGGTATGCTGAAAATGTCCTCCCGGTCTAGGGGTAAAATGTGGCTTCTGCTGAGCTCCTGAAGTGTACTTTCCTTGTCCATACTTCCTCTTGCGATTCTCAATTTGCTGCTGCTTCCCTTCAATCATAAGAGTACGATCTACCAACGCCTGGTAGTTGTTGAAGGTGGCTACCATCAACTGCATGCTCAACTCATCATTCAGTCCTTCCAGAAACTTCTCCTACTTAGCTGCATCCGTAGCGACTTCATCTGGGGCATAACGTGCTAACTTACTAAAGTCCTCCACATACTAGCCAACTGTCCGTCCTCTTTGGTGCAAGTTGGAAAACTCACGCTTCTTCATGGCCATAGCTCCTACTGAAACATGTGTAGTACGAAAAGCCTGCTGAAACTGGTCCCATGTGACAGTGTCGACAGGGAAAGTGGCTGTGAAATTCTCCCACCATGATGTTGCGGGTCCTTCAAGCTGATGTGCGGCAAACTTCACCTTCTCCGCATCTGTGCATCCTGCTGTGGTCAACTCCCTAGCTGTCTTGCGGAGCCAATTATCTTCTACTATCGGCTCGGTGCTACTGGAAAACACCGGCGGATTCAGCCTAAGAAAACGGGCTAAGTGATCAACAGGTGGTGGTGGTGGTGGTGGGTTGTTGTTGTTGTTCCCCTGATTCTGATTCTGGACTAGCAACTGCATCAATGTGTTCTGCTGCTGGATCAACTAGGTGAGCTCCGGTGGAAAGGAAAATCCGGGGTCACGTCTCGGAGGCATCTGAGGATTTTAGAAAAGATGAGATGTAAGAATAGAGGGGGTCTAAAGAGAAAACACTACCCATATGCACATGAGGCAAAACAAACAATTCACTTCATTCAATCAAACAAGGGCATACAATCGATCTATCTATCGCAAAAGTGCTCGGACTACTATATTTACATGGTGGACTACTACTACTGATGAGGTGGTCTACTAGAAATATTCTTCGGTTGCAGACTCCATGATATCTGCTCCAGCTTCATCAACGTAGTCATCATCGCTACTATCTGGATCTGAGTCGGTGTCGTCGATGATGATGTAGTCTTCCGGGCTAATCTCCTTGGGTTCTTCGTCTTCCTCTACTGGCGTAGGGCCTCCCATAAATATTCTGATCTTCTTGATCAGGTCGTCATTCTTCTCCACCAATACTTCAATTTCTTCTTCATAATCTTCATGTGTAGCCTTGAGTTCTTCCTCTAGTTCCTTGATTCTAGTCTTAGCCTTCTTCAGATCTATCATGTCGGCACACATCTGGTTCTCCTGTCGTTGAATGTGCTGGTTTAACTCCTGGATAAAAGCTGCGATTGATCTATCCTTCCTGGTGCTGATCATCTCCCAGTGCTCATCTCGGCGCCCACAAATCTGGTAGATAGTATCCTTGAGATCCTTGCGGTAGACTTCTCCAATGCGTCCCATGGCGATGTGAGCTGCCATGCTCTTTCCTAGACTCCAAGTTGGTGCATCAAAAGAAAACTCTATGGGCTCAGTGACTGGCATGAACGTCCTTCCTGGAACTTGAACTTGAATCATCCAGCGCTCTTCTTCAGGTAAAGTGGCATTGTAGGTTCCGGTGAAGCTTGGTACTCCTATGTTCAGGTATCTAGTGACTTCCTTCAAGTGACGTCCAAAGGGTGTATCTTCATACGGTTGCGTGAACTTTTTCCTTGCCTCTGCCATCCTAAAGAGTAGAAAAGATGAGAAATCAGAAGAGAAGAGAGTGAAAAGTGATCTAGGTCTTTTAGCTTAGTGGGCGTGTCCTACAGTCAGCGTGTGCTCTGATACCATCTCTGTAGCGACCAAACCTCAAACAGTCTGATCTCTATGCTCCGGTGTCATCCCTGGATCAGTAATGCTGACACCACACGGTACTTGGAGGATTTATAACAGAGTAGCAATCACACACTTATTACATCGAGGGTCTCAAAAGAGAACTTAATACAATAAATATGGCTTAAGGCCATCTAATAACAATAACAATAGAAGGCTTGGAAGATAAGTGGGTCCATCAACTCCAACGGCATCGCTGAGTATAGAACCACGACCTAAAAACTCCTTAATCGTCGTCTGAAAAGTCCGCAACATTAATGTTGCAGCCCGAAACGGGTCAGCACATGGAATATGCTGGCAATGTAACACACAGAGAGTAATGGAATGAAACAGCTATACTATATGCATATTTGGCTGGTGGAAAGCTCTATGGTTACAGTTTTGCGTAAAGCCAATTTTTCCCTACTGCAAAGGAATAAAATTATTTAACTATCATGGTAGTTGTTAAACATTGAGAATGGTTGACAGCATTCTCAATCCCAATTAAGCATCATCATCAAACAAAACCCAATAGAATTAATTTTTAGAGTAACATGTTGAGATTCACATGAAAATCTAGGTACTAGATACTCAAGATGTCCGTAACGGGACACGGCTAATCATGATTAGTTTATTACACTCTGCAAAGGTTTGCGCACTTTTCCCCACAAGACTCGATCGCCTCCGTTTGGTTTCTCGCACTACAAGGTGTTTGAGAAGACGGATGACCAAGACATAGTCTTTTAGAAGCGCTAGCACCTTATGATCAGGTAGACCGTACCACCTACATCCCCTACATCTGCTAGTCTACCACTGTAAGAGTTCACACGACTTAGTCAACTATGCTAGAGCCCATAATAGCTTGTGGCTGCACACGGAAGTTTCTAGTATGAATAGTCTGATGATCCCTTTGAGTCTGGGTGGCGGTCCAAAAGAAAAACAGGCAAGTCCTGGAATATCCAGGTGCCTCAATCCACCCAGATGTGTGTTTAAGTTGCCACCTTAGATAAACCATTAATTAACAAACTCACATCTGTCATGGATATCACTCACCCAATCCACGTCTACTAGCATAGCATGGCAAAATAAGCAAACATAGAAGTAACTCCCAAAGGTTTGATAATAAACAGGTAATAGGTACTACCTCAACTACTTCCCATCCCACAATTTAATTAGATCCTAATCATGCAATGTGTGAGGATTGTTCTAATGCAATAAAACTGGGTAGTAGGAAAGGTATGATCAAAGTGTTACTTGCCTTGCTGATGATCTGGGAAACCTAGTGATTCAAAGTAACAAGCGGCGCACTCCGGGTATTCTATCGCAGACAATCAAACAAGCATACAATAAGTACTCATCTAGTGCACAGGTAAAACTCAAATAAGAGATCTAACCAGAAGGTTCAACTTAAGAACTCTGGTTGGCAAAAAGAATCAAATCGAACGAAGCAACGAAAGTCGAACGGCGAAAGAAACAACTTCGTTCTACTAATCTGGATCTAGGGCAAATTTTACAGTAGAAAAATCTTGTTTAAGTTGGTTAAACGGATAGAGGGTTTCGAGACGAAACTCCAGGCGCTTGAATCGCCTGATTCCGATAAACGAGCGAAAAGTTATACTAAAACAAAAATCGGATCAGGAATCGCGATCAGAAAAATTGCGGATTTAATCCGAGAAAAATAAAAACAACGAACACTCGCTAAATTAAATAAACCGGAAAAACCGATCTATTTGAAAAAACCGAAACTAAAAAAATGGCGGAAAAACCGACGGAAAAACCGAACGGGTTTTCAAAAAAAAGAAAAAAACGGTTCGGATTTCGAGGCGGCAGCGGACCTCGGGCGGCGGGTCGGCGGC
>NC_041384.1:595177361-595188965 GCF_002162155.2 Triticum dicoccoides
CGGCGGCGGCGGCGGGCGGCGGCGGCGGCGGGCGGCGGTGGCGGCGGCTTGGGGCTGGGGCGGCTGAGGCGGCTTAGGGTTTGGCCCGGGTGGGCTGCCCCGGCTTATAAAGCCTGCCGGGCCAGAGTCCCAGGCGGACACGACCCGGTTAGGTCGGTGCGCGTTTTTTTAATAATTACGCGTAGAAGAAAAATAAAAATAAGTACTAAACGGACTCCAAAAAATTCCGAAATAAATTTTCTCGGGCTTCTAAAATCAAGCCGAACAAGGTGAAAATTTATTTGGGGCCTAAATGCAATTTTGAAAAACGCACATTTTTCCTAAATTCAAATAAAATAACGAAAAACTCCGAATAAAATCTTATTTGATTTTATTATTAAATCCTCAATATTTCTTTATTTTGGGAAAGTCATTTTATTCCCTCTCTCATATTTTTGGTAATAGAAATAATTGATGATAAAATAAATAAAATCAAATGATCCTATTCTCAAAATTTGGGAAAACTCAAATATGAAAATAATGAAATCCCCAACTCTCTCCGTGGGTCATTGAGTTGCGTAGAATTTCTAGGATCAACCAAAATGCAAAATAAAATATGGTATGCAATGATGATCTAATGTATAACATTCCAAATTGAAAATTTGGGATGTTACACCTCATGTCCGTATTTTATTTTTATCGATGCCTCTACCTCTAAACATGAGGACATATTTATTGTTATCGGCTTTTCGCTTGAGGACAAGCGATGTCTAAACTTGGGGGAGTTGATACGTCCATTTTGCATCATGCTTTTATATCGATATTTATCGCATTACGGACTGCTATTTCACTTTATGTCACAATACTTATGGCTATTCTCTCTTATTTTACAAGGTTTACATAAGGAGGGAGAATGCCGGCAGCTGGAATTCTGGGCTGGAAAAGGAGCAAATATTAGAGACCTATTCTGCGCAACTCCAAAAGTCCTGAAACTCATCGGAACATCTTAAAACAAATAAAGAAAAATCCTCGCCAAAGATGAAGGCCAAGGGGCCCACACCCTGCTCACGAGGGTGGGGGGCGCCCCCCCCTAGGGCATGCCCCCCTACCTCGTGGGCCCCCTGGTGGCTCTCCGATGTCCATCTTCTCATATATGAAGTCTTTCAATGAGAAAAAAATAGGAAGGAGCTTTTCGGGACGAGACTCCGCCGCCACGAAGCGGAACCTTGGCGGATCCAATCTAGAGCTCCGGCAGAGCTGTTCTGCCGGGGATACTTCCCTCCAGGAGGGGGAAATTATCATCATCGTCATCACCAACGCTCCTCTCATTGGGAGAGGGCAATCTCCATCAACATCTTCACCAGCACCATCTCATCTCCAAACCCTAGTTCATCTCTTGTATCCAATTCTTGTCTCAAAGCCCGGCATTGGTGCTAGTATGTTGCTAGTAGTGTTGATTACTCCTTGTAGTTGATGCTAGTCGGTTTATTTGGTGAAAGATCATATGTTCAGATCCTATATGCATATTATTACCCCTCTAATTTTGAACATGAATATGCTTTGTGAGTAATTACGTTTGTTCCTGAGGACAAGGGAGAAGTCTTGCTATTAGTAGTCATGTGAATTTGGTATTCGTTTGATATTTTGATAAGATGTATGTTGTCTAGCCTCTAGTGGTGTTATGTGAACGTCGACTACATAACACTTCACCATTATTTGGGCCTAGAGGAAGGCATTGGGAAGTAATAAGTAGATGATGGGTTGCTAGAGTGACAGAAGCTTAAACCCTAGTGAAAGAACATGCGGTGCCCCATGTTTGGTTTTGGTAATTGATGACAATCTCTATGGACTAATGGTTGCCTTGAGTTATATTTGAAGGTTTTGTCCATAGGCTTTTCTTGGAGTACATGTGTTGGTTTCAAGGAGAGTTTGTGTCGACCAAGGTGCTATTCAAGGAATTACCTAAAGATTGGTCTTGAGAGGTTGATCAAGACTAAGTTAAAGAGTGAATCAAGTTGATCGACCCACAAAGCGTAGAAGATGTACCGAGAGGGATCAAGTGATCCCATGGTATGGTAAGCATTGTCAATTACGCTTTGTGTACTAACCCATGGTCTTCGTGAGGGTTCTTTGTGGGGTTAGGTTGCGGTGTGCAAGTTCAAGTGGAGCGCCACGTAGAGATCAAATGCTTGAAGCTTGCTGTCCTTTGTGGTGACAATGGACCTGTGAAGATGTGCGGAAGAGTAGCTCACCCATAGTAGAGTATGGGGGAGCACTCAACTAGTCTTCATCGACTCAACACAATCAAGAAGGGTTGCGGTGTGCAAGTTCGAGTGGAGCATCACGAAGAGATCAAATGCTTGAAGCTTGCCGTCCATTGTGGTGACAATGGACTTGTGAAGATGTGCGGAAGAAAGGCTCACCCATAGTGGAGTATGGGGGAGCAATCAACTAGTCTTCATCGAGCCAACACAATCAAGAAAGGTGGTCCAACTTGAGGAAGTCAAGATCGTCATCATCTAGCTCAAGTGGACCATGTGCAAGGCAAAGGTTTGCCCTTGATAGGTTTTCTATTTTACCGGTCTCATGATGGTAGTTGGGAGACCGGGTTATAGGATCGATTGCCATACTATCAAGGGGGGCTCTCGATGAGTAGCTTGATCGTATCGTTCATTGAGATCTCAAACCATTGCATCATTGCATCATCTTTCTTGGTTCTTGTTTGGTTCTCTTTGTGAGTCTTAGAGCTTATGGTCATCTTGATGACAAGCTTGAGTTCATCGAAAACGGAGTTCGCATGCATCTTCTATGATGTTTTCGATGTTGGAGGTTTTGCCGATTCTTCTCGGTTGGAGGTTTCACTCCTCTTTTTGTTAGGCATACCTCTCCTGCCTCTTCTCACTCCACTGTTTTGATGCTACTCGTCGTCTTGTTTCCAAAAAGCTTGAGTTTGCTCAATTCGGAGCTCATATGCAGAAGTTATGGCAGTTCTTGTTTTCTTGAGTGTGGTTTTTGTCAGGGTCCCAGCGGTAGTACCGTGGTACCCAGCGGTAGTACCGCTGAGGGGTCACAAGCGGCAGTACCGCTCCGCAACGGTAGTACTGGCGGTGACTCCGCAGCAGTACTACCGCTGGCTTACCAGGTCCCTACCGCGTCGATTCAAGGGGTCTTTTTCTGTGTCGGATTGTGCGGTACCTCGCTGCGGCAGTAGTGCGGCAGTACCGCTCCTTAGCGGCAGTACCGCCCTTCCTCCGCGGTAGTACCACCCGGTTCCCTCTTTCCCTTTACCCTTTGTTCTGTGCGGCAGTACCGCCGAAGGGAGCGGTAGTACCGCTGTCTCCTGCGGTACTACCGCCCCAAGGTTCATGTTTTGTTGCTCCTTTTCCCTGTTTCTTCCACCTGAGCGGTAGTACCGCTCGTGTGCGGGCTGAGCACATAACGGTTGGATTTTCCCCCTCCTATAAAAGGGGGTCTTCTTCTCCTATGAACCTTATCCTTTGAGCTCGTGTTCTTCCCCCATTGTTGACCTTCTTTGAGCTTGCTAACTCTCAATCCCTCCATGGATTCTTGCTAGTTTTTGAGGGAAAAGAGAGAGGAGATCTAGATCCACATTTCCACCAATCACTTGCTCCTCTATGTGAGGGGAACCCCTTGGATCTAGATCTTGGAGTTCTTGGTGTTCTCCTTCTTGTTCTTCCTCTCATTTTCCTCCCTAGCATTAGTTGCTTCGGTGGGATTTGAGAGAGAAGGACTTGGGCACTTCGTGTGCCCTTGCCATTGCATTTGGTGCATCGGTTTGAGTTCTCCACGGTGTTACGTGGAAGTGAAGGTTGAGAAGCTTATTACTCTTCGGTTTTTGGGCACCCTAGAGCTTGTTCCTCTTGGGTGCCTTGGCGCCCTAGACGGTTGGTGTTGTTCGGAGCTCAATCATTGTGGTGAAAAGCTCTGGGCAAGTATCGGGGTCTCCAATTAGGTTGTGGAGATCGCCCCGAGCAATTTGACGAGTACCGGTGACCGCCCCCAAGGGTTGCCAAAGTGTACGGGTTCGGTGACCGCCCCCAAGGGTTGCCATTTGTAAGGGTTCGGTGACCGTCCTCAAGGGTCCCTTAGTGGAATCACGGCATCTTGCATTGTGCGAGGGCGTGAGGAGATTACGGTGGCCCTAGTGGCTTCTTGGGCAGCATTGTGCCTCCACACCGCTCCAAACGGAGATTAGCATCCGCAAGGGTGTGAACTTCGGGATACATCATCATCTCCGCGTGCCTCGGTTATCTCTTACCCGAGCCCTTTACTTATGCACTTTACTTTGTGATAGCCATATTGTTCTTTGTCATATATCTTTCTATCTCATCGTTGCTTATCTTGCTTAGCATAAGTTGTTGGTGCACATAGGTGAGCCTAGTTGTTTTAGGTTTTATGCTTGGCAAATTAACCCCTAGGTTTATTCCGCATTTGTTCAAGCCTAAACCATAATTATTTTAAAACGCCTATTCACCCCCCCTCTAGGCGACATCCACAATCTTTCACCTAGTTTATGCGTTGCTTCGTAAGGGGCTGATTTGGATCCACATGTTTCATGCTATGGTTAGGTTTACCTTAATACTTTTGTTGTAGTTGCGGATGCTTGCAATAGAGGTTAATCATAAGTGGGATGCTTGTTCAAGTAAGAATAGCACCCAAGCACCGGTCCACCCACATATCAAATTATCAAAGTATCAAACGCGAATCATATGAACGTGATGAAAACTAGCTTGACGATATTCCCATGTGTCCTCGGGGGCGCTTTTCCTATTATAAGAGTTTGTTCCAGCTTGTCCTTTGCTCCAAAGGATTGGGCCACCTTGCTGCACATTATTTACTTTTGTTACTTGTTGCTCGTTACAATCTATCTTATGACAAAACTATCTGTTACCACTTATTTCAGTACTTGCAGAGAATACCTTGCTGAAAACCGCTTATCATTTCCTTCTGCTCCTCGTTGGGTTCGACACTCTTACTTATCGAAAGGACTACGATAGATCCCCTATACTTGTGGGTCATCAGGGAGTTGATACGTCTCCGACGTATCTACTTTTCCAAACACTTTTGCCATTGTTTTGGACTCTAACTTGCATGATTTGAATGGAACTAACCCGGACTGATGCTGTTTTTAGCAGAATTACCATGTGTTATTTATGTGCAGGAGCAAACGTTCTCGGAATGACCTGAAACTTCATGGAACCACTTTTCAGAAAATAAGAAAAAATACCTGCAAAAGATGAAGGCCAGGGGGCCCACCACCTCTCCACGAGGGTGGGGGGCGCGCCTGCCCCACTAGGGCGCGCCCCTACCTCGTGGAGCCCCTGTTGCCCCTCCGACTCCAACTCCAACTCCATATATTGTGTTTCAGGGAGAAAAAATCAGAGAGAAGGAATCATCGTGTTTTATGATACGGAGCCGCCGCCAAGCCCTAAAACCTCTCGGGAGGGCTGATCTGGAGTCCGTTCGGGGCTCCGGAGAGGGGAATCCGTCGCCATCGTCATCATCAACCATCCTCCATCACCAATTTCATGACGCTCATCATCGTGCATGAGTAATTCCATCGTAGGCTTGCTGGACGGTGATGGGTTGGATGGGATCTATCATGTAATTGAGTTAGTTTTGTTAGGGTTTGATCCCTAGTGTCCGCTATGTTCTGAGATTGATGTTGCTATGACTTTGCTATGCTTAATGCTTGTCACTAGGACCCGAGTGCCATGATTTCAGATCTGAACCTATTATGTTTTCATCAATATATGAGTGTTCTTGATCCTATCTTGCAAGTCTATAGTCACCTATTATGTGTTATGATCCGTTAACCCCGAAGTGACAATAATCGGGATACTTACCGGTGATGACCGTAGTTTGAGGAGTTCATGTATTCACTATGTTTTAATGCTTTGTTCCGGTTCTCTATTAAAAGGAGGCCTTAATATCCCTTAGTTTCCATAAGGACCCCGCTGCCACGGGAGGGTAGGACAAAATATGTCATGCAAGTTCTTTTCCATAAGCACGTATGACTATGTTCGGAATACATGCCTACATTACATCAATGAACTGGAGCTAGTTCTGTGTCACCCTAAGTTATGACTGTTACATGATGAACCGCATCCGGCATAATTCTCCATCATTGATCCATTGCCTACGAGCTTTCCATATATTGTTCTTCGCTTATTTACTTTTCCGTTGCTATTGTTATCATCACTACAAAATACCAAAAACATTGCTTTTACTATTGTTACCTTTTGCTACCGTTACCACTAATATCATATTACTTTGCTACTAAATACTTTGATGTAGATATTAAGTTTCCAGGTGTGGTTGAATTGACAAATCAGCTGCTAATACTTGAGAATATTCTTTGGCTCCCCTTGTGTCGAATCAATAAATTTGGGTTGAATACTTTACCCTCGAAAACTGTTGCGATCCCTTATACTTGTGGGTTATTAGTTGCTTAAACAATCATCAAAAGAAGTTCCATACACAGAGAAATCATCCATGAAAACCTCAACAATCTTTTCACAAAAGTCAGAGAATATAGCAGTCATACATCTTTGAAAGGTAGCAGGTGCATTACATAAACCAAAATGCATACATCTATAAGCAAAGGTACCGAAAGGGCAAGTAAAAGTGGTCTTTTCCTGATCCTCTTTCAACACAAGTATTTGAGAGAAACCAAAATAACCGTCTAGGAAGCAAAAATGTGTATGTTTGGATAATCTTTCTAGCATTTGATCAATAAAAGGTAAAGGGTAATGATCCTTTCTAGTAGCTTTATTTAATTTGCAGAAATCAATTACCATTCTATAACCTGTAACAATTCTTTATGGGATCAATTCGTCTTTATCATTAGGAACAACAGTAATACCTCCCTTCTTAGGGACACAATGGTCAGGACTTACCCATTGACTATCAGCAATAGGATAAATTATACCTGCCTCCAGAAGCTTTAGTATTTCACTTCTTAACACTTCTTTCATCGTAGGATTTAACCGTCGTTGGTGATCAACAACCGGTTTAGCGTCTTTCTCCAAAAAAAATTGTGCTGGCATAGAGTGGGACTAATGCCCTTAAGATCATCAAGAGTATATCCAATAGCAGCACATTGCTTCTTCAGAGTTTTCAATAATTTCTGTTCTTCCTGCTCTGAAAGGTTAGCACTAATAATAACAGGATATATCTTCTTTTCATCAAGATAAGCATATTTAAGAGTATCAGGTAATGGTTTAAGCTCAAACACGGGATCACCCTTGGGTGGAGGAGGATCTCCTAGAATTTCAACACGCAAGTTGTGTTTCAAAACAGGTCCCTGTTTAAAGAATACTTCATCTATTTCCCTTCTTTCATTCGTAAACATATCATTTTCATGGTCTAGCAAATATTGTTCTAAAGGATCATGAGGAGGTACGACAAGAGAAGCAAGACCAATAATTTCATCTTTACTAGGCAATTCTTTATCATGGGGTTGTCTACGAAATTTAGCAATATTAAAATCATGAGACATATCCCCTAAACCAACAGTAACAATATCCTTTTCGCAATCTACCTTAGCATTAACAGTATTCTAGAAGGGTCTACCAAATATAATATGACAAAAGTCATCTTGTGGGGAAGCAAGAACAAGAAAATCAGTAGGATATTTAATTTTCCCACACAAGACTTCAACATCTCTAACAATCCCAACTGGTGCAATAGTATCTCTATTGGCAAGCTTAATAGTAACATCAATATCTTCTATCTCGGCAGGTGCAATATCTTGCATAATTTCTTTATATAAAGTATAAGGTATTGCACTGACACTAGCACCCATATCACATAAGCCATGATAACAGTGATCTGCTATTTTAACAGAAACAATAGGCATGCCAACAACATGTCTATGTTTATTTTTAGTATCGGGTCTAGCAATTCTAGCAGCTTCATCACAGAAGTAAATAACATGCCCATCAATATTATCGACCAAGAGATCCTTAACCATAGCAATACTAGGTTCAACTTTAATTTTCTCAGAGGGTGTAGGTGTTCTAGCATTACTCTTACGAACCACAATTAAAGTTTTAGCATGATCCTTTATTCTAACAGGGAAAGGTGGTTTCTCAATATAAGCAGTAGGAACAATAGGATTCTATGATATATGTAGGTAGGTATGGTGGCTGTTTTGAGAAAGATATAAGATGCTTATGTGTGATAGAGCATATCATACCACGGGGTTTGGATGCACCGAAGAATTTTGCACCGACTCTCCACGTGAGAAACGGCAATGCATGGTACCAAAGAGGCTAGCAATATGTGGATAGGTGGGAGTTCGTATAGTCCATGAACTCATATTAGTCATAAAGAACTCATATACTTATTGTGAAAATTTTATTAGCCCTCGAAGCAAAGTACTACTCGCATGCCCCTAGGGAGGAGGTTGGTAGGAGTTAACCATCCCGCGCCCCCGATTCAAACAACACAAAGGATTTCAATCATCAGACATAAAAATGCTCAAATCTCCCCACCATGCCATGTCGAACAATTAAATGAGTAGTTAATAACAAGCTTTAATATTGATATTTCTCCTACCAATGATCATGAACCAATACCTTTCATGTTACGACATCAATACAATTAAATCATATGTTTCATATTTAGTGATCTACATGAAAGTTTTTACTATATCACTCTTAAATACCTATCATTTTTAGACTAGTCTTATAACCCGTGCACATTACCACATCCTATTCAAGAGAATCTCAAAATTATTTAAGTGAAGCATTAGAGTGCAATCATTTCTTTACAATATAACCACTGTCGCGCTCTAAATATTTTAGTGAAGCACATGAACAATTGCATAGCTCAAAAGATATAGCTCAAGCACATATAGTATTCTAAGAAATCAAGATGAATGTGTCTCTCTCTTCAAAATATGTGTCCAACAAACAATGATTATGGCAAACTAACAAGCAAACAAAATAAAACTCTGGTACAAGACGCTCCAAGTAAAACTCATATCATGTGTTGAATAAAAATATAGCTCCAAGTAACATACCGATGAATTCTATATGAAATAGGGGATGCCATTCACGGAATCCCCAAGCTTAGACACTTGGGTCTTCCTTGAATATTACCTTGGGGTGCCTTGGGCATCCTCAAGATTAGGTTCTTGTCGTTCCTTATTCCTTCATGCATCGTGATCTCACCCAAAACTTCAAAAACTTCAGCACACAAAACTCAACAAAAACTTCGTGAGATCTGTTAGTAAAATAGACAAATCATAAACTTTAGGTGCTGTTGTAAACTCATTCATAATTATTATTGCATAATACCTACTGTATTCTAACTTCTCCATGACTTATACCCCCTGATATAATCTATAGCATCATTTATAATCCATAACATCGTTAAAATAATCACACTATATAATAAAAACATAATCTCTCTAAAATAGAACAATATGTAATGATCTGAAAAAACCATACTTCTGTAACTCCAAAAGTTCTAAAAAATTAGGACAATGCGGGCAATTTGTATATCAATCATGTGTAAAATTTTAGACAATGATCACATTCCAGTAAAAACTATAAATTCCTGCACTAGACGCAAAAGTTTCTGTTTTTGCATAGAATCAAGTCAAATATCATCCAAAACATCCAAAGGATTTACTTGGCACAAACACTAATTAAGAGATAAATACATAATCGTTACAGTAGCAATAATCATGTCATCACACCAAAACAGAAATAAAAAGCAAAAATTTAAGATAACTATTGGGTTGCCTCCCAACAAGCACTATTGTTTTATGCCCTTAGCTAGGCACAATGCATTGTTTCAAGTATTATCATCTTTCGATTCCATTACCCCGTTATAAATGATATCATCATAGACACTTCTTATTAACTCTCTTCTTTTAGCAATAGACTTTCTATTATGGGAACTCAAGCAATGGAACAAACTATCTTTGTAACTTTTATATGATCATTATTTTATTTTAGAACAACGCGGTCATCAAGGGACCTTTCATAAGTGACAATGAATTCATCTTCTATGAGGATTTTCACATTTCAAACTAATCTTCATCAAACCCTTTTTGGTTTCCTTTAACAATCCAAGCATATTGATGGTTGGTACTATTGAATAGATGTTGGATTAAGTGTAAGTTTGAAACTTTCTTTCTAGTATTTTCTTCAAAAGCATGATGATCTCCCTAGACATATATGTATGCATAAAATCTCTATCATAAAGGATTTAATCTATCATAGGGCACTCATAATTCATATCATAGTGATCAAAGGTTCTCTAGCTTCCCGGACTATGTAGTCAAATTCATTCATGAGGGTAATTGTAGTTTTTTTTGCTCTAGGATCATTTATAATTGGTAGCTCAAAGAACAATCTTTGCAAAGTGGGATGAGTACGCATAAATCTTCTCTCAAGTTTGATAATAAGTGCAGAAGTAGCTTGGGCATAACTATTGATTCTTTTAAGAATAGGGACATCATTAGTTACCAAAGCTCCCGTACAAGTAAAAAAATTCTTGGATAGTACTTTTTCCCGATAATATTCCCACTTCCCGCAAAAAAAGTTTTGGTGTCCAAATTTATGGGAGGTTCATTATCATGAGGTTTACTATCCCCACTATCACCTTTAATGATAACAAATTCAGACATGATAGAAACTTCAAGCAAGGAAACAAGCAAAAAAAATTGTATTTTTGATTATTTTAGAGAAGTGGAGGGAGATGAAAAAAGGGATGGCAAATCAAAGCAAATAAAAAGTAGAACAAGTAAATGATAATGTGAATGTAGGAACCTGTAGGCGTTTGATGATGTCTTCATGGCAATGGCGCCAAAAATTCTTTCTACTACTTGTGAGTTGCATTGAGATTTTCCCCAAAGAGAAAGGGTGAAGCAATATAGTAGCGGATAGTATTTTTCTCAGTAGAGAACCAAGGCTATTGAACCAATAAGAGAATCATCCAAATGCCCAGTCAACAATACCTGCACACACAGGAGCAAATACTTGCACCCAACGCGGGCAAGACGGTTGTCAATCCCCTTATACTTGTTAATTGCAAGGATTAAATCTGGTAGTGGTAGATAGATAAATTGCAAGGATTAAATCTGGTAGTTCACCAAAATGATATAAAATTGCATAAAAAATATCTAAAATTAATGGTATAATAGCATGCAACAATCAAAAAAATTAAATACGTTGTAGATGTATCAACCGCGCCTACTGCCTCGTCTGCCACGCCCATCACCACCACCAGGCCCACCAATGGCCAATCGCTTCTTGAGCTTCTCCTCCTTTGCGGCCTTCGCTTTGACGCGACGAGTTTGCTGCGTCACTGAGATGATCTTCCGGATGAGCGTGATGCTCGGATCCTCCGACACCTCCACTGGCTCCATCTATGACAGGTTCTCCGATGGTTCCATGCATTGGCGGTGGAAGGAAGGGGAGGGTGGAAGAAAAGCGTGGGAATTGGGCGGAGAGCGGCGGGGAATGGTAGAAGGGACTAGGGGTTTTTGGCGCGAAAACAGTGCGGGATGCTACAAAAGCACGGGCTCCGCCTTCTTTTTGGGTGGGCCGGGGGGTAGAGATCGACGTTTCGCGTGTCTGGACTTCC
>NC_041384.1:595189398-595197486 GCF_002162155.2 Triticum dicoccoides
TGTCTTCAGTTCGCGGGAGAAAACATGTCTGAATCACGCCGTAAGCCGATACAGAACCGCGTTGGACGGCGTCCACGGCCCGGACGCATGTGGGAGGTTTGCGGGTCGCCGTTGAAGATGCCCTAACAACTCGGAGTTGCTAGAAAACAAATACACAAGAGAAGTACGAATTGTAATTTGTAACCGAGGTAAAATGGTCAAGTCAAGTGGATCCCCAGGCAGCTTCTTGTTTTCAACAGCATTTCTTTCATTCCCTTGACATGAGCAGAAGCACTAGGGCGCAGGGGCACGAGGGAGAGAGGGAGGGCCGGCCAACTAATCGAGTCAACGTTCCTTGGCTTGGCTTGCCAACATTTCTTCCTCCTCCCTCGCCCATTTACTTACTACCCAATTGTGTGCATGCTTTACGCCCATCCCCCTCATTAATGCCTTGCCTTTTAAGCACTCTTTCCTTCCTCGCAATTCCAAACTTTACACTTCTCTACTACCTGTCCGTCTCCCTCCCCCTCGCTCTCAATTGTTCCTGTGTCGTTATCCGTCTCTCCGTCTCCCAAACGAGGAGAGCATGCCTCTATGTCCACGGAGAGGTAAGAGACCCTCAAGAAACCATGCTGCTTCGATGCTTGTACTTGATTTGTATTTAAATAAAAGGCTCCCTTTGTTTGTTTTGATTTCATTATCCTTTCTGGTCAGAAGAATCTAATTTAGATGTGTTTTTTCTATCTATATATGACTTTTGCCTAAAAGGTTTATCGAGAGATCTATGATAGCAGTGCCTTTTCCTGTTCTTGCGGCCACAATTTTAGCACTTGGGTCTGCATCGCCCGCTTTGAGATCCCCGCTACTTAATTCCATCCAAAATAAACCCTAATCTTCGGGGCTTCCACCAGGGAGAGACTCGACGAGATCGGTAAGAAGATCAAGCGAGAGCCTGACCCCACCGCCGCCGCTGCCATCGCGGGCGTCGTAGTCGCCGTCTCACCGACCGAGCACCACGTCCCGCGCCGCCTAGGCCTCGTTGGCCCGGGCATCGTCGGCGCCCCGAACATAGCGACCCCGTGCGCCGCGTGCAAGCTCCTCCGCCGGCGCTGCGCGCACGAGTGCCCCTTCGCCCCCTACTTCTCCCCGCACGAGCCCCACAAGTTCGCCGCCGTCCACAAGGTCTTCGGCGCCAGCAACGTCTCCAAGATGCTCCTGGTACCATCAAACTATTTTAATGGTTTCCTTTTTTGGGGTTAATTCCACCGTCCGTGTTTTGTGTTAATTAATGGCGTACGTCGGTGCATGTCACGCGCTGTTTCAGGAGGTGCCGGAAGCGGAGAGAGCCGACGCGGCGAGCAGCCTGGTGTACGAGGCGAACCTGCGGCTGCGCGACCCGGTGTACGGCTGCATGGGCGCGATCTCGATGCTGCAGCAGCAGGTGAACGCGCTGGAGGCCGAGCTGCAGGCCGTCAGGGCCGAGATCTTCAAGCACAGATACCGGCAGGCCGGCGTCGGCGTCGGTGCGGCACACCTCATTGTCGACGACGACGTCAGTGCTGCCGCAGCTGGCGGCTTCAGGGCTCCTGCCACGTCGCTGGTGCACACCGCTGACGTGGTGTCCGTCGCTGAGGCCGGCCAAGAAGTGGCCACAATGCCGTCGACGGCCACGGCCACGGCGTACGCTGCCGGACAGCCGTCGAGCACTGACTACAGCTCCCTCGACACAAGTGAGCATGATGCATACTTTGGTTGACATGCATGGATTTATTTGCTGTTCTGGTGATTGATGGAGATCACAATCGATTAATTAACTCGCCAAATAAACTTTATGTGCAAGTATAACTCTCTCTCTATACATGTATCTTCTCTAGAACTAGATATAGCTGCTGTGGATACCTTGGGTGAGAAAAAGATTGTCCAGTGATCGATGTATCTGCCCTCATAAATTTCTTGTGTGTGTCCACTCATCCAGTGTGATTGCTTGGTTGATTTGTAAAATAAAAACCTAGAGTTCACACTTTAACTGACACTAGTTGCTAGGCTTAGAAGTTAGAAATAGAATAATCGACAGTATTTGTTTTCTTTGTCTTTTATGATGAGTGTTTAGCACTGCATCTGCATGCGTGTATATATTTCAACATGGTTATTTTTGTTACGAAATTGCTTCATGCACGATTCTCCTGGCCGACGCATGCACGACACAGAAATTCAACGGCTGGTGCCTGATGTATGCACGCATGTGTGGCCGGATTTTAAACATCGTCTATGAGTCGTCCATTTTTGTCGTGTGTATAGCATAGCTCTTTTTGTTAAGCAGTACGCTAGTTTTTTTGTTGTGCTAGCTTGCACTCAATAGGATCCGTCGTTTTCTCCTTAGCTATTTGATTCCATGAATTTCTCAATGATTGATACGAATTTGCGTGAAGCATTTTCAGCATGTTCATGAGTCATAACAGATTAACAGTACTACAGCACTACAGATTTTCAGCACCTTCTCCTCTGTACATAGGTCAATTAACATCGAAAGTTTGGGGATCTCACATTATGTGAGTATGTGTCTTCATTTTCCCTCCAACCTTTTGAATCTGGAGCAAATTTTTCTGAATCTATTCTTCTTTAAGCTGAAAAGGGTTTACAATCATACTGGGGCCAAAATCAAGTTTTTTAACTAATTAGCTCTGAAATGACACATATGAGCTTGACACGGTGTCGATATGGCATGCATTTGTGAATGCATGCATGTCAATTCTGATAGCTAAGTCACATCTTTTTTTTAAAGCTAGTTAAGTCACATCTTTATCATTGTTCACTAGCTAACCGATTTGTTTTGGCAATTCGTTATTTTTGCCCAAGTAGAACTGTACATTGATATGACAAATTGAAATTAGTGCACCTACAGAAATTGCAATGGAAACGACATAACAAGTTACTGTATCCATACATGTCTACACTCCATATGTAGCAGTATTATGTGCATATACAGTATACTATCCTAAAAAAAGTAAAGCTAAAACGTCAATCAAGGATTTTTTTTTTTTAGAATGACTATAGAGGATTTTTGTTCATGCATGCAGCGATTTTGATGGACGGGCCAAAGAAATATAAACACGGAAAAATGACAACATATATAGGCACTCTCCTGCATGGCTCAATTTAAACAAGAACTTCACGTGCATATAGGTGAACGTGTTCTTTCCTGACTCAAATACGTGCTGACCTTTTTTTAATACTAGAAATACAATCGCAATGCTCGCATACACGCACCCTATTAACTTATGTACGCATATTCCCTACTTGTACGAGTATCTTCAAGATAATAAGTCGGCTTAATATCTTGAGATTGACGAAGTCGTCATAGACGTTTTGTTGTTGATGGAAACGTCTGCCCCGGCTGAATGAACATAGAGGCATTAGTGCGACCACCAGTATAAGTTGAAGACGTATACTCTGGTGAGCTAGTTTCACCACAAGGAATCTACATGCTCAATTCGCAATACTTACAGACTTATTTCTGGACCAAGTGTAGTTCTTTTCGGGTAGCGATAGCGATCAGGAAATGCATGCACGCACGCATGCCCTAATTTTATTTTATCTCTTTCTTGTTGCACTTCTGAAAATTTGTTGTGTTTGCCTAACATGTATGTGTTGTCAGTTGTCAGAGTCTCACAGTAGCGTCTTGGCATGCATGTATGTAATGTAATGCACCGCTATGCTGGCTCTTTCATCATGTCAATGACTAGGCAGCTAGCTAGCTAATGTACAAACCTGTAGTAGGAAGGGGCTTTCCTTGGCGTGCAGGGTTTGCATTCAGCTCGCCCGTAAGTCGTGACCGTACGTACTACTTCCAGTTGAGCTCCAACCAAAGCCAGTAAAGCAGCTAGGCTACCAGGAACGCCCGGTGGCATTACATTAGAATAGCTACACACCATCACTGGACCGATCGATGGTTTGTTTCATCTCGGACGGATGGCCAGCAGAGGGTGCGCTGTGGAGCTTGGCGTGTGTGCATGGCATGGCATGGCCTGTGTCACTGTGTGTGCATGATGTGATGGGATTTGGTCCACCGTCGTGCTTGCTTGAGATGGCGGCCATCTGCTTGTCTGCACTCAACACCAATGCCGATGCTTGAAAGTCTCCTTCGCTGGCCTCGGAAACCCCAGCACGGAACGGAAGGAACACCAGCCTCTTCCTACTTGCACATATCGATCTGTACTCCCGGTACTGCTACTGGTACAGGCTGCCGTATGCCTGGTGAATAGTTTGACGTGGAGCAAAGGTTGACTACGGCTCCGGTCTTGTTGACTTGCACCTCGAGTGATCTGAGTTCTGGCTGGCCGGCCGGCGGGCCGACGGTGCGCGCGCGCACGTACTATACGTAGCGAGACGCGAATCGGAATGATGTGGTAAATCGTTGTGCTTTGTTTTTGGCGATGCGGAATGATGTGGTACAGCTGGTGGCTGCCATTGACTAGGAGCTGCCGACTGCTTGCGAGCGCAAATCTTGAGAAATGCTGCACGTGCTGCGGTGGAGGCGGCTATACGCGACCTCGGATCGTGCCCACTGTTGCATGTCTGCTCTCCAGTACTCGTACCACCCCTCCTCGCCGTTTCATGTTTCACGTTCGTGATCACAATCCTTTCACGTTCGTGCGCCACCCCTCCTATCTGGCGACCCCTCGTTAGGAGGGGTGGCATATGTAAACGTTTTGATGATATTTATTTGATCAAGGATGGCAGTTTCTTCAAAACAGCATGATCGTATTTTCTGAAATGAATGCCCAAAACTGTCGTTCTCGCAGAAAATGTCACGTTATTATGAAGAAACTATCACCCTCAATACAACTAAAACTGGCACGAAAAACACGTTCGAAATGTCATGCCCTCCCAGTTAGCTTATCTGAATATTTTTTCTCCTACGACATGTGGGGTCCTCACCTTCGAACAGACTTAAGCATCCCTACATGCGAGTATATCTCGTTGAAGTCAACTCATTGAATTTTTCAAAAACCTTTTACGATAAATCGAGCTTTGTAGACGGACAAATTTCCATTTGCATCTTTTTTTTAATAAATAGGCACATTTACATTCTATTGATCTCGCATGCTTTGAAGGATCAACCAAGTTTCAAACTTGATTCTCGTACATGGATTATATTTCATATTTCATGGCACTGAGCCATTTCCTGTAGTCAGGGCCTACCATGTTGCTTCTTTTTAATTCACAGGTTCATCATTTTCTAGTAGAAATATTTCATTTTCACACAAGAAAATTTCATCTTCATACCAAAGAGGTTGAGAACCATTTCTTCGTGTCCTACGTGGTTTAGCCACAGTCTTGACCGAAATTTCTACAACACATGTAGTTGCTTCCAGTTCAGTCACAGGAGTGACCTCCAGAATAACTTTTGGCAGTACGGTCCTTTGATTTGACGTCAAAGATTCTACAGTCTCGTCAAGTTGTATTGTCCCCCCACTCACTCTTTCATGAGAAATTCTTCTCAGTACTCTTTTTTTCATGACAAACACTTTGCCTTCAGTTTGGTGGTGCAATTAATACCCCATTGTTTTCTTGGGATAACCTAGAAAGTAGCATTTGTCTGATTTGGGATCGACCTTATTTGCTTTTAAATGTTTTACATATGGAAACAAATTAGGTTTCTTCCCATTCCATTTATCATATGGCGTCGTTTAAACAAACTTTGATGGAGCTCTATTTAGTGTTAAAGCAACGGGTTCTAAAGTATAACTCCGAAAATATAGTGACGGTTTCGTTAATGAAATCATAGATCGAATCATGTCTAATAGGGTTCGATTAGGACTCTCATACACACCATTTCTTTGCGGTGTTCCGGTGTGTAAGTTGTTAAACAAGTCCACAACATCTAACATTCCGGCTAACCTCATAAACCAAATATTCTTGCCCGTGATCTGATCGCGGAAATTTAATTTTTATTGTTACTATGATTTTTACTTTGTTATGAAATTCTTTGAACTTTTCATACTTATGTCTCCTTAAGTAAATATATCCCCATATCGACTTAAATCATTGGTAAAAGTTACAAAGTAGAGAAATCCACTATGCTCTAGTACATTCATTGGACCACAGAAATCAGTACGTATGATTTCCAATAAGTCACTTGCATTTCCATATGGCCGGCGAATGGCGTCTTAGTAATTTTTTCCATTAGACAAGACGCTCAATTGCCAAATGATTGAAAATCAAAGACTCCAAAATTCCATGACTATGAAGTTTCTTCTTGCGTATCTTTCAGTTGTGACCAAGATGTCAGTGCCACAAAATGTGGTACTCCCTCTGATCCATATTAGTTGTCACTTATTAAGTACTAAATCTATGACACTTAATATGGATCGGAGGGAGTATTTGTCTTATCAATCATTTTAAGACATTTAGCGTCAGTGTTAAAGATCAAATTAGTACATTCCAGATCCATAATAAACAATGCATTATTAACAGGTGCATAGCCACAACATATATTCTTTAAAAATATAGGACAACCATTGTTCTCCCATTTGACGAATATCCATGAGAGAGAGAGAGAGAGGAAGGGAGGGAGGGAGGGAGAGACGTAAGTAGACACCTAATACGGTTTAAACAACTGAAAGCATCATCAGCGGATAGCTATGCTATTTACCTCTTAAAGTTGTAAGTGAAGCATGGTGCAAGGAAATGTAGATATATGTTATATCTTGCCAATAGAATCAGCCGACTCTAATACTTACTTATTATACGGGAAACAACAATTATAAATCATAATGAGCAAAATATGGAACTTGTTATGTATTATGTGTTGGAAATATGTCCTAGAGGCAATAATATTATATTATTATATTTCCATATTCATAATTAAGAGTTTATATTCTATGCTATAACTGCTATGATCCTGGAATATGTGATTTAGTGAAAAAAATCATATGCACGTCTGGAATGATAAACGGTATTAATAAAATTCCAGTCTCGCCTCTAAGACTAGCTCAAGTGCTGTTTGTGATCATGTTTTCCGGATCTTAGGATATCGTTAACTTTTACGATAGTCCTAAAAAACTTTGAGAATATGATGTTAGAAGAACGATCATATTGAATCAACCCAAACTTGTTTGTTATACTTTGAGATACAATCGTCAGAAGCCAATTGTTATAACATGGAGTGTTAACATGTGATTTAGTTCCTTAGACCATGAGAGTATCGAGTCACTTCTTACCGTACGATGAACTTTGGGTTGCTTAAACGCCATATGTAACACGACGATCATAACGACAACTTACAGGTTCATCCGAAAGTGTGACAAGGGACTAGATATCTCAAGAGTGGCATTTGCTCCTCTGACGAATGGAGAGATATTCTTATGGCCTCTCGGTGTGATGACATCCATCATCGTCTAGACAGACATAGGTAACAATGTCACGGGGATGCCGGAACATGTCAACGAGAAAGAAGAACAAAACCAGCAACGAGGAGACCGGTATAGTGAACATGTGTATGACTCAAGAGGATACCGATATATCTCACCTCGGGTTTTCTAAAGTATCGCGAAGCAATGAGAATAGCACATGATAACCAAAAGTTCACTCGAATGTCATTCATGTACTAATAGGGATTGATATGGACGTGCACGGCTCCGCTATCGGTCATTGAACGAAAGGGGTTATGTTCATGTCTATGACTTACCGAACCTACAGGGTTACAAGCTTAAGGTAATCATGATTTTATGAGTGTATGTAGGACGGTATTAATGCGAATATATTTGTCATATAGTTTCACTAACATTCAAAATAGTTTTGAGAGGAACCAGAAGCGTTTCGGGGTCACTGGAAGGGTTTCAGAGTTTATCCGGTAATACCAGGTATATCCGATAAATAATATATAGGTGAGAAATGTTTTCGATGATGTTAAATTAATAATAAAAGACTCTAATACTAGTTATGAGGCTTTATATTTAATTTAATATTAGTGGGCCTTAAAAGGCTAAGTGGTGGAAAGCATATAGGGCCACAAGGGCCCAATATAGGTGGCACCCCTCTCCCCATGGAAAGGAGAGAGGGGAGGCCGAATTGGAGGGGAATCCCCCTCCCCTTGCCGGCCAAGCC
>NC_041384.1:595197830-595219387 GCF_002162155.2 Triticum dicoccoides
CCTCCAACCTATATATATACTAGAGGTTTTGGGCACTTTTGGACACACAAGTTTTCGAGCCTCCTCTAGTTCTCTAGTTCTAGTTCTTGTTGGTCCCAGTTGATCAATTAGAGCTAGACCTAGATCCTCGAATCCTCATAATTAGAAGCCCACTGTGGTTCTCATCCCCTCCTCTAGTTATCCGTCAATGATTAGCTCTAGATAACGAATCGCTGCCAGATCGTGAAGACCGTACGCTTGCAACTCGTAGAGAGGCCGTTCTTTTGGTCTTCGGTTCAAGGGACTGTTCGTGGGTGATTTGCGAGATCGTTCATCTACGTTTCGAGGGACTCCAAGTATGCTCTACACCGACTTGTCTGCTTCCATTGCAATCAAAGTCAGTAATGATCAAATCCAAACTGTTGATGCATATGCATATTGTTCCCGAGTGATTGTAGGGCGATTTTTTTGTTTTCTACTACATTTTCCAATAGTGGCATCATGAGTGGTTCTATGAGTATGTGCTAGTTTCGATCTAGATCACATGTGGATGTGATGGTTTAATGTTCTTGCTATGCTTCCCTCGAGTGTTGATTTGGTTCAGTTCATTGACGGCATGATGAAGTTTTCTACAAACTTCTGATGATCAATCGACTTTGGTTGTCGACGATCTACTAACAGTTCTTTGGGCTTCATCATAGTCAAGCATAGTGAATTTTCACAAACATGAGAGAGCGATGAAGATGTTAGATCTTCTAGGGGGTCATGTGTATTGACAAAGTTTAGTGTGGGGTAGAGATTTTTAAGTAAGTCTCTTCCTCGCACACCCCGAATGTTAATCTAGCAACAAGTATTATTGCCTTAACGATGGACGCATGTAGCTAGAGTTATCCAGAAACCCTAGTAGCCATGTAATTAAGATTTGCCAAACCGATTAGAGGACGTCTAACTTTGTTTTGAAGGATGCATGTGATATGGTATAGCCATCATCATGATAAAAGTTTATGTATGAGATGGGTATATGTTGTAACGTTAAGTGATCTGCGTGTCACGATATGACATGATGGTTGGAGCCACGAGATTTTCACTTTAATGTAATAGAATATATGTAGAAATAGCCTATAGGTTACAGGTGACGGTGACAAGCTTGCACGGAGGACCCCAGCACAAGGAGGTTGTACGAGGCGCAGGGAGGAGTAGCTGAAATTTTTTCATGCCATAGCAACGTTTTTGAAACGGTCGCCATGGCAACGATTTCTGAAATTGTTGTCACGGTTGTGCTTTCAAAACAGCTGCCACAACAATGATTTTTCCGGCTGCCACGGCGACGTATCGACTGAAGATTCAAGAAGACTGTGAAAACTTCCCGACGACCAGGGCTATACCATATCATGCTATTATTAATTGCCTGAGATATTTATCCCTTTCTTGTTTGCACCCTTTGATTGCGTACTTAATTATTAGGGTGATCTCTCACAAAAACATATCAAGTTAAAAGTGCTCTTTCCAGTGTTGCAACCATCTATAACACGTAGATTTCTGGAGTGCGTCATGTCCACATGAGAGTACACATGGTTCTTGAGGTGTAAGACGAGTGTGGTCAGGCTGTGCAAGCAGAAACACTTGGTTGTCTTGAAGTTCTGGCAGAATCGTTCTGATCTTGGAGCATGAAGCATTGAAAGATGAACAATAGTCATATGGAGATATGATAGGCAAAAATTTGTGTACCGGTTGAAGTTCATGTCATCAGTGATGTCCACATCAATGGCTCTAAATAAGATCAGGGTCTTGAATCACTCACTTACAATTATGAGAGATATTGATTTGAGTGGGAGTGCACTTATGAATTAATTTAGTTTAATCACTAGTGCAAATTAATCATGGACAATGTGTGTGTAGTTTGCATTATGGATGTAGAATAATGGATCACGGTTCTACCTTTTCTCTTGAAATCGATTAACTGTTTAATCTCATTAAATCTTTACTATTGTTAATAATAGGATCATCCTCTAAAGTGCCAAGAAGGATTTTGTCCTACTGCATGCTTACAATACTTTATTTTCGATGCTATGGATGACGAGACTTACGTCCTTTGATCTAAAAGCCTAGAGTTACATTACGGTATGCTTGTTTCCAAGGAACCCAGACTTAAAAATGTTTGGGATAGTTAATATTCTTGGAACTGAAAACTGTTTTTAGAAACAAACAAAGGCTAAAAGATATGTGATATCTAAAGAAGTGTTTTGTTCGCAAGTTATAGTGAAGCATTCAACTATGTTTAAGACTGAAATGCATATGATTGAGAAGAACGCCGGTCATGAGTTGTTGGTAAAAACTTGAAGAGAAAGAACAAAACTGATGGATGTAATTAGAATTATATGCCTAGGGAAGTTCAGGGCTCACGCCACTCTTAAAGTTGGATGTTTCTTCTGTGAGTGGGAGAAATATGAAAGGAAAACTATAAGAAGTAAAAGGCAGAAAGAAAGAAGACTCGAATGTCCAGCTTAGGTATGAATGCCATACAAGTTATAAGATGTAGAGAAGTTTGGTCAAGTAAGTGTAATTCTTGAGAATTATTATTAAATTGTTGATCACTAGTTCTTCGAGATTGTGGTTACAAGTTGATCACAAAGGATATCGACTCGATTACATGTTGATGTGAATCATTGCAATAAACTACAATGGACTAAATGACCAACAATTAATGAGGTTAAAACATTTGATGGAAACTTTGTAAAAGTTACAGTATTTCCATCAGTGTATTTCCTCTATATTTATTATCATAATTCATTTTTAGAGTTTTGTACACTCTAGCCCATTGCATAGAAGTTGCAAGGAGGTTGTTCATGAGAGAACAATAGTTGTTCGATGTTCTGAACAAAAGGCCATACTCCTATTGTGAATAAGGTGTAAGTTATGAATATTGATGATAAAATTAATCATCCATAACACTGGCACTAAATGTCACAAGACTAAAAGAATACCACATCTGTGTGGCACTGCATTTAGTCACATTGGAGAAACAAACATGGAGCAATTTTGTAGTAATGGATTTGAATTCATCTAATTATGATTCATCTCACACTTGCAACTTTTCTCCAATTAGTGAAGTAAACTAAAATACCGTTCACAAGCCAAAAAGAACGAGCAACAAAATAATTGGAGATATGCATATTGATGTGTATAGTCCAATAAGTGTTGTTGCAAGAAGTGGATTTATCTATATATATTTTCAAGGATGACTCATTAGATATTTATATTTACTTATTGAGACATAAATTTGGATCCTTTGAAATGTTTTCAGAAGGTTTTCAGAATGAAGTAGAACTTATTCTAACAAGAAAATTTTGCTCTTCAATTAGATTGAGGAAAGTAATATGTGAGTTACAAATTTAGCAAATGTATGATGAGCCATGAAAAAAAATTATAGTTGCACCTCCGAGAGCAGTGCTAAGAGTTGAATTGTTTTGAGTAGATGTAATCAAGGTATGTATGACATAGTGAGATCAAAGATGACATTAACCAATTTGCCAATATATAGAGACTGCGGCCTTTACACTAAAAAAATAGCGCCATCAAATCTGTTGAAATGGCATCATATAAGATAAGTGCTACTTTATAGGTAACCCCAAATGGTTGGCTATTCCTCTATCACTACGCAGAGGCAAAATGTTTTGCCATAGAATAAAAAAAATTGAAGAAAATGTTTTCTGCAGAAAGAGTGAGTGGGAGGATAGTGCAAGTCAAAGAAATTGCGGAATCTTCATGATCAGGTCAAAGAAAATAAAAGCTAGAAGTAGTTCTAAAATTTCTCACTACGACTAATACAGAAGCCTCTACATTATATATAGAGACTTTAGTCAAACATGCAGCTGAACTATATAGGTTGGGAAAATTCGTGCAGACCTTCAGGATGTGCGGATGAAATATTATTGAACAAACAATGAACGTGCAATACACAAAGAAGCGTTTGATGGGCCCTGACTCCCAAAATTGGCTATATGCCAAAGTAATCCAAGATAGTATCCATTTACATAATTCAAGTTTAGAACTTGATAACCCCTCCAGAAGACTTAGAGTATAAATTATAGTAATGCATCTATACACTAACAAAGATCAAAATGTTTTATTATGCTTGACTTGTCACAAATAGTTTACGATAAGATCAATAATGAGATTGTCTCATCATAGCAATACTTAAAGTCAGTTCGCTTTAAAATAGCAATTGCTACATATTTCTATTATGGATGTCAAAATGATTTCCATGAGATGGAAATAGAACCAAGGTTGTATATGTGATATAGTCTGTAATTTTGTCGATCTAGAGGATGTTAGTAATTGGGCAAACTTCAAGAGATCCTATAATGGACTGAAGCAAGCATAATGGAGTTGGAATCTTTGTTCTGATAAAATGGACAAATAATTTAATTTCATGGAGGAAAGAAAATATGCTTGTATTTATAGGAAAGTAAGTGGGAGCATGATAATATTTCTAAACATTGTGTGTTGATGACACATTGTTGATTGGAAATTATATAAATTTCTTGACACAAATTAAAATTTCATTGAACCTAGTTTTCAATTAAAGTACTTAAGCAATATCATCCTTGGTATTAGGCATTATGATCTATGGAGATAGTAGTGTCTAATCACGCTTAGGCAAAATATATATTCATAATATACTAAAATAGTTTAGTATGAAAAATACGAAGAAGAGTTTCTTGTCAAAGCCACAAGAAGAAGTTTTAAGAAAGAATCGGTATACTGAAATATTGATGAGTGAAATACAATCACACTTGTATTAAATATATTCCATGGTATGTAACCAACCAGATATGTCCAATACTTCAAGTAAGTTGTGAGTAAAGTTACCAGAACGGTCAAATTGTTGACCATAGGACAACAGTGAAATGTTGTTAAGTACTGACAACATATTTATCGCATATGGAGAAAATATGAAGATTGTTGTAAGGAGTTACATCAATATAGGCTCATTCTAAGTAGTACATCGATAAAATCTTCATCGGTGCTCCAAGCAATTTTCGATTAAAATGTATGGTGGCACAGTAAGTTGGAATTAGTCCAAGAAAGTTCATGTTGTAAATTCCATAACAGAAGGCTCGGTATATTGTCGCTTTAGAAGCAACAATGCAGGGTGATGAGTTAAAAGTTCATTTATGAACTTGGTATGGTTTCTAGATGATTCTGCGAATGGAACATTGTTCTTCAGAGTGATTCCATAATTCAGTCTAAGGAATCAAATGTCCTACTAGTGATTCAATATATACAAAGCCATTTTCACACAAATTATGAATTCTTGTGAAAGCATGATAGACGCATAGGAATGCAAATATACACGCAAATCTGAAGTTGTCAAAATCTGATAGGACGAAGGCTCTACCACAAGCAAGAGATGTACAACACTGGTTAGCCATGGGTGTTAATAAAAATATGTAACTCAATTATTGACTCTAGTGCAAGTGGGAGACTGTTGGAAATATGCCCTAGAGGCAATAATATTGTATTGTTATATTACCTTATTCATAATTAAGAGTTTATATTCTATGCTATAACTGCTATGATCTTGCATTATACGATTAAGTGGAAAACTCATATGCATGTGTGGAATGATAAACGGTATAATAAGATTCCTAGTCTCGCCTCTATGACTAGCTCAAGTCTTGTTTGTGATAATGTTTTCCGGATCTTAGGATGTCGCTAAGTGTAATGATAGTCCTAAAAAAACTTTGAGAATATGACGTTAGAAGAACGATCATATTGAATTGACCCAAACTCGTTTGTTATACTTTAAGATACAATCGTCAGAAGTCAATTGTTATAACACAGAGTGTTAATGTGTGATTTAGTTTTTTGTACCATGAGAGTATCATAGTCACTTCTTACCGTACGATGAACTTTGGGGTTGCTTAAATGTCATCTGTAACATGGTGATCACAACGACAACTTAGACGTTCATCCAAAAGTTTGACAAGGGACTATATAGCTCAAGAGTGGGATTTCCTCCTTCGGCAATGAAGAGATATTCCTAGGACCCTCTCTGTGTGAAGGCATCCATCATCGTCTGGCCAGACACAAGTGACTATGTCACGGGGATGATGGAACATGTCAACGAGGAAGAAGAACAAAACCGGCAACAAGGAGACCGGTCTAGTGAGCATGTGTATGACTCAAGAGGATACTGATACATCTCACCTCGGGTTTTTTAAGAGCGAAGCAAAGGGAATATCACATGAGAACCAAATCACTCAAATTTCATTCATGTACTCATAGGGATTGATATGGATGTGCACGGCTCCGCTATTGGCCACTGAAGAGAAAGGGGTTTTGTTCATGTCTATGTTTTACCGAACCTATACAGTCATAAGCTTAAGGTAATCAAGTGAGTGTTAAGAGGATGAGAATAATGAGAATATATTTTTGAATTAGTTTCACTTATATTCAAAATAGTTTCAAGAGGAAATGGAAGCGTTTCGGGGTCATCAGAAGGGTTACGGAGTTTATCGGGCAAAACTGGGTATTTCTAATAAATAATATATAGGTGGGAATGTTTACGGTGATATTAAATAAGTAATAAAAGGCTCTGATAATATTTAGGAGGCTTTAATATTTAATTTAATATCAACAGACCTTAAAAGGCTAAGTCGTGGAAAGCATATTGGGCCACATGTAACATCCCAAATTTCCAATTTGAAATGTTATACACTAGATCATCATTGCATATCATATTTATTGCATTTCGATTGATCTTAGAAATTTCACGCAACTCAAAGACCCTTAGAGAGAGTTGGGGATTTCGTTATTTTCATATTTGAGTTGTCTCAAATTTTGAAAATAGGATCTTTTGATTTTATTTATTTTATCTTCAGTTATTTCTATTACAAAAATATGAGAGAGGGAATAAAATGACTTTCCCAAAATAAAGAAATATTGAGGATTTAATAAAAAATCAAATAAGATTTATTTTGGTTTTATTTGTTATTTTATTTGAATTTAGGAAAAATGCGCGTTTTTTAAAATTGCATTTAGGCCCCAAATAAATGTTCATCCGGTGCGCATGATTTTAGAAGCTGGGAAAAAATATTTTGGGATTTTTGGAGTCAGTTTAGTATTCCTTTTGTTTTTTTCTGAGCGTAACTATTTAAGAAAAACGCAACCGACCTAACGGGCCGTGTCCGACCCGGACACTAGGCCCGGCCGGCTTTATAAGCCGGGGAGCCCAGCCCGGGACCTCCCAAACCCTAGCGCCCCAGCCCCGCCGCCCTAGTGCCGCCGTCGCCGCCTAGCGCCGCCGCCTCCGCGCTGCCCCGCCGCCGCGCGCCGCCGCCGGAGCACTGCCACCGCCCGCCGGATCCGTCGCCGGAGGTAGACCTCGCCGCCGCCGGTTTTTCCCAAAAACCGTTCGGTTTTTCTAACGGTTTTGTTCGTTTTTTATTTCGGTTTTTTTAAATAGATCGGTTTTTCCGGTTTATTTAAATAGCGAGCGTTCGTCCGTTCGTTTGTTCTAGCGAGCGTTCATCGTTTTTCTTTTTCTCGGATTAAATCCGTGATTTTTCTGATCGTGATTTCTGATCCGATTTTCATTTTAGTCTAACTTTTCGCTCGTTTATCGGAATCAGGCGATTCAAGCGCCTGGAGTTTCGTCTCGAAACCCTCTTTCCGTTTAACCAACTTAAACAAGTTTTTGCCACTGTAAAAATTGCCTTAGATCCAGAATAGTAAACGAAGCCTGTTTCTTTTGTCGTTTGTCTTTCGTTGCTTCATTCGATTTGATTCTTTTTGCCAACAGGAGTTCTTAAGTTGAACTTTCTGGTTAGATCTCTTATTTGAGTTTTACCTGTGCATTAATTGAGTACCTATTGTATGCTTGTTTATTTGCGATAGAGTACTCGGAGTGCGCCGCTTGCTACTTCGAATCGCTAGGTTTCCCGGATCATCAACAAGGCAAGTAACACTTTGATCATGTTTTCCCACTACCCAGTTTTATTGCATTAGATCAATCCTCACACACTACATGATTAGGATCTAATTAAATTATGGGTTTGGGAAGTAGTTGAGGTAGTACCTAATACCTGTTTATTGTCAAACCTTTGGGAGTTACTTCTACGTTTGCTTATTATGCCATGCTATGCTAGTAGACGTGGATTGGGTGAGTGTATCCATGACAGATGTGAGATTGTTAATTAATGGTTTATTTAAGATGGCAATTTAAACACACATCTGGGTGGATTGAGGTACCTGGGTATTCCAGGATTGCCTGTTTTCTTTATGGACCGCCACCCAGGCTCAAAGGGATCATGATATTATTCATGCTATAAACTTCCGTGTGCAGCCACAAGCTATTATGGGCTCTAGCATAGTTGATTAAGTTCTGCGAACTCTTATAGTGGTAGACTAGCAGATGTAGGGGAAAGTATGTGTAACGGTCTACCCGATCGTAAGGTGCTAGCGCTTTTGAAAGACTATGTCTCGGTCATCCGTCTTCTCAAACACCTTGCAGTGCGAGAAACCAAACGGAGGCGATCGAGTCTTGTGGGGAAAAGTGCGCAAACCTCTGCAGAGTGTATAAACTAATCATGATTAGCCGTGTCCCCGGTTATGGACATCTTGAGTATCTAGTACCTGGATTATCATGTGAATCTCAACATGTTACTCTAAAATTTAATTTGTTGGGTTTTGTTTAATGATGATGCTTAATTGGGATTGAGAATGCTGTCAACCATTCTCAATGTTTAACAACTACCATGATAGTTAAATAAAATTTATTCCTTGCAGTAGGGAAAAATTGGCTTTACGCAAAATTGTAACCATAGAGCTTTCCACCAGCCAAATATGCATATAGAATAGCTGTTTCATTTCATTACTCTCTATGTGTTACTTTGCCAGCATATTCCATGTGCTGACCCGTTTCGGACTGCAACGTTAATGTTGCAGACTTTTTAGACGACGATTAAGGAGTTTTTAGGTCGTGGTTCTATACTCAGTGATGCCGTTAGAGTTGATGGACTCACTTATCTTCCAAGCCTTCCGCTGTTATCGTTATTAGATGGCCTTAAGCCATATGTATTGTAATGAGTTCTCTTTTGAGACACTCCATGTAATAAGTGTGTGATTGCTACTCTGTTATAAATCCTTCAAGTACTACGTGGTGTCAGCACTACTGATCCAGGGATGACACCTGAGCATAGAGATTGGACTGTTTGAGGTCTGGTCGCTACAAGATGGTATCAGAGCACACGCTGACTGTAGGACACGACCACTAAGCTAAAGACCTAGATCACTACTCACTCTCTTCTCTTTCTGTCTTCTCATCTTTTCTACTCTTTTAGGATGGCGGATGCAAGGAACAAGTTCACTCAACCGGATGAAGATACACCCTTTGGACGTCATTTGAAGAAAGTCACTAGATATCTGAACATAGGAGTACCAATCTTCACCGGAACCTACAACGCCAATTTACCTGAAGAAGAACGCTGGATGATTCAAGTTCAAGTTCCAGGAAGGACATTCATGCCAGTCACTGAGCCCATAGAATTTTCTTTTGATGCACCAACTTGGAGTCTAGGAAAGAGCATGGCAGCACACATCGCCATGGGACGTATTGGAGAAGTCTACCGCAATGATCTTAAGGATACTATCTATCAGATTTGTGGGCGCCGAGATGAGCACTGGGAGATGATCAACACCAGGAAGGATAGATCAATTGCAGCTTTTATCTAGGAGTTAAACCAGCACATTCGACGTCAGGAGAACCAAATGTGCGCCGACATGATAGATCTGAAGAAGGCGAGGATAAGAATCAAGGAACTGGGGGAAGAACTCAAGGCTACACGTGAAGATTACGAAGAGGATATAGAAGTACTAGTGGACAAGAATGCCGACCTAACAATGAAGCTAGCAATATTTATGGGAGGCCCTACACCAGTAGAAGAAGACGAAGAACCCAAGGAGATTCGCCCGGAAGACTACCTCATCATCGACGACACCGACTCGGATCCAGATGATAGCGATGATGACTATGTTGATGAAGCCGGAGCAGATATAATGGAGTCTGCAACCGAAGAATATTTCTAGTAGACCACCAAATCAGTAGTAGTAGTCCATCATGTAAATATAGTAGCCCGAGCACTTTTGTGATAGTTAGATCGATTGTATGCCCTTGTTGATTGATTGAATGAAGTGAATTGTTTGCTTTTGCCTCATGTGCATATGGGTAGTGTTTTCTCTTTAGACCCCTCTATTCTTAAATCTCGTCTTTTCTAAAACCTCAGATGCCTCCGAGACGTGACCCCGGATTTACCTTTCCACCGGAGCTCACCCAGTTGATCCAGCAGCAGAACACATTGATGCAGTTGCTAGTCTAGAATCAGAATCAAGGGAACAACAACAACCCACCACCACCACCACCACCTGTTGATCACTTAGCCCATTTTCTTAGGCTGAATCCGCCGGTGTTTTCCAGTAGCACCGAGCCGATAGTAGCAGATGATTGGCTCCGCAAGACAACTAGAGAGTTAACCACAGCAGGATGCATGGATGCGGAAAAGGTGAAGTTTGCCGCGCATCAGCTTGAAGGACCAGCAACATCATGGTGGGAGAATTTCACAGCCACTTTCCTTGTTGACACTGTCATGTGGGACCAGTTTCAGCAGGCTTTTCGAACTGCCCATGTTTCAGCAGGAGCTATGGCCATGAAGAAGCGAGAGTTTCGCAACTTGCGCCAAGGAGGATGGACAGTTGGCCAGTATGTGGAGGACTTTAGTAAATTAGCACGTTATGCCCCAGATGACGTTGCTACGGATGCAGCTAAGCAGGAGAAGTTTCTGGAAGGGCTGAATGATGACTTGAGCATGCAGTTGATGGTAGCCACCTTCAACAACTACCAGGAGTTGGTAGATCATGCTCTCATGATTGAAGGGAAGCAGCAGCAGATTGAGAATCGCAAGAGGAAGTATGGACAAGGGAAGCATAATTCAGGAGCTCAGCAGAAGCCACGTTTTACCCCTAGATCGGGAGGACATTTCCAGCATACCCATGGAGGAGGTAGCTCACACAATCACAATGGCACCAAGAATGGTAATGGGAATGGAGGAAGCAACGGCCAGAACCGCACCAACCCATCGACCCCAGCCAAGAGAGACCTGAGCCAAGTCACTTGTTTTAAGTGCCAGAAGACCGGACATTATGCCAATGAATGTCCTGAATCACAGAATGGAAATGGCAATGGAAGCTCTGGGAAGAAGCCGAACCCTTTCAATAGGGGACAGGTGAACCACGTTAGCATGGAGGAGGTTGAAGAGCAGTCGGATGCAGTAATCGGTAAGTTTTTGGTTAAGTCATTTACTGCACTTGTTCTTTTCGATACCGGTGCATCGCATTCATACATATCAAGGGGATTTGTGGATAAGTATAACCTGCCCACCAAAGTACTTAGAACACCTATGTTAGTAAGCTCACCAGGAGCGGAGTATATGGCTAGTCAAGGATGTTTTCAAGTGCCATTAAGTATAAGTAGGCATGTGTTCCCCTCAGATTTGATAATATTGGAATCACAAGGTTTGGATGTAATTCTGGGTATGGATTGGTTGTCGATGTATGGAGGAAACATCGATTGCGCCAGTAAGTCAATCTTGCTTACCACCCCAGAAGGGAGAAGGATCAAGTATGTATCCCGGCATGTGTCGAAGAGGACTCAAGTAAATTGTTTAACAGGAGTTGTGCAGGAGGAAGTACCAGTAGTGAAGGATTTCCCTGATGTATTTCCAGAAGAATTGCCAGGCATGCCACCGGATAGAGATATTGAGTTTTTGATTGAGCTTTTGCCAAGCACCGGGCCAATATCAAAGAGACCATATAGGATGTCTACAAAGGATTTGGTGGAAATTAAAAAGCAAATTAAGGAGTTACTGGATAAAGGATACATTCGCCCAAGTTCATCGCCTTGGGGATCACCAGTACTCTAGTGGAGAAGAAGGATGGATCGTTAAGGATGGTTGTTGATTATCGAGAATTGAATGAAGTAACCATCAAGAACAAGTACCCACTACCAACGATCAATGATCGGTTTGATCGATTGCAAGGAGCTAGGGTATTTTCCAAGATCGACCTGCGATCAGGATACCACCAGTTGAAGATTCGAGAACAGGATATACCTAAGACGGCTTTTACCACCAGGTATGGGCTGTACGAGTATACCATTATTTCATTTGGTCTGACTAACGCACCTGCATATTTTATGAACATGATGAACAAAGTGTTTATGGAGTTCTTGGATAAGTTCAACATAGTGTTCATTGATGATATCCTGGTTTACTTGAAGAATGAAGAGGAGCATAAGGAGCATTTGCGTTTGGTTCTTGGAAAGCTCAGAGAACATCAATTATATGCCAAATTTAGCAAATGTGAGTTTTGGTTGAAAGAAGTTGGATTTCTCGGACACGTTATATCCGGAGAAGGTATAGCAGTAGATCCCACTAAAGTTGATACTGTGACCAAATGGGAAGCGCCAACCACAGTTGGAGAGATCCGGAGTTTTCTTGGACTCGCAGGATACTACCGGATGTTTATTGAGAATTTCTCAAAGATTGCGAAGCCTATGACGGAGTTTTTAAAGAAGGATACCAAGTTCATATGGACTGAGGAATGTGAGGCTAGTTTTCAGGAATTGAAGAAACGTTTGGTTACCTCACCACTGTTGATTTTGCCAGACCAGACCAATGATTATGAGGTGTATTGTGACGCATCATGTCGAGGACTTGGAGCAGTACTTATGCAGGAAGGAAGAGTTGTTTCATATGCCTCACGACAGCTTCAGCCTCATGAGTTGAATTATGCTACACATGATTTGGAGTTAGTAGCCATAGTGCATGCGTTGAAGACTTGGAGACATTTCCTGATTGGAAACCATTGCGAGGTGTACACGGATCATAAGAGTTTGAAGTATATTTTCACACAGAAGGAGTTGAACCTCAGACAAAGGAGATGGTTGGAGCTCATCAAGGATTATGATATGAAATTGCATTATCACCCCGGAAAGGCTAACGTAGTAGCTGACGCGTTGAGCCGTAAGAGCCACGTCAACCCCTTAATGACAAGAGATTTACCAAGGGAGTTAGCCGAAAATCTTCGAGAGCTTTGTTTGGAAATAGTTCTGAGAGGGTATGTAGCAACATTGGAGATTCAGTCTACATTGATGGATAGGATCAGAGAAGTTCAAAAGACTGACAATGAGATTGCTTCTATTAAGGAGAAAATGAGCAAAGGAAAAGCTAAGGGATTTTGTGAAGATGAGCACGATACCTTATGGTTTGAAGACCGTGTTTATGTGCCTAATGATTCGGAGATCAGGAAGTTAATTTTACAAGAGGCCCATGATTCACCCTATTCGATTCACCCAGGAAATACCAAGTTGTATTTGGATTTGAGGGATATTTTCTGGTGGGCCGGAATGAAGAAGGATATTGCGGAATATGTAGTAGTTTGTGATGTATGTCAGAGAGTAAAGGCAGAACATCAGAAGCCAGTCGGATTGCTACAGCCATTTCCCATACCCGAATGGAAGTGGGATAAGTTAGGCATGGATTTTATTACAGGATTGTCCAGAACACGTTCAGGCTATGACTCGATATGGGTTGTAGTCGATCGCTTGACAAAGGTAGCTCATTTCATTCCAGTGAAGACTACCTATACCAGTGCAAAGTTGGCAAAGATATACATGACTAGAATCGTTTGTTTGCATGGAGTTCCAAGGAGTATAGTATCAGATAGAGGAACCCAGTTTACCTCAAAGTTCTGGAATCAGTTGCATGAAACTTTGGGAACCAGACTGGAGTTTAGCACAGCTTTCCACCCACAGACAGATGGACAGACTGAGAGAGTCAATCAGATTTTGGAGGATATGCTAAGAGCTTGTGCACTAGATTACGGATCTAGTTGGGACGAGAATTTGCCGTATGCAGAGTTCTCTTACAACAACATCTATCAATCCAGTTTGAAGATGGCCCCTTTTGAAGCCTTGTACGAAAGGAGGTGCAGGACCCCATTGTCCTGGGATGAAGTTGGAGACCGCCAGTTGTTTGGACCTGATCTGATAAAGGAATCTGAACAGAAAGTGAAATTAATTCACGACAGGCTGAAGGTAGCTCAATCCAGGCAGAAGAGTTATGCAGATTCTAAATGCAAGGAGACAGTTTACGAAGCCGGAGACCGAGTTTATCTTCGAGTATCACCACTTCGAGGAATTAAGCGCCTTGGAGTTAAGGGAAAATTAGCGCCATGTTTTTAGGCCCACACAAAGTTTTGGAGCGTATGGGAGAAGTAGCCTACAAGTTGGAATTGCCCGAAGGATTGTCGGGAGTCCACGACGTGTTCCATGTATCCTAGTTGAAGAAGTGCCATGCGGAGATGGCTGACATACCGCTGAGAGATACGGTACCACTGGAAGCAATTCAGTTGGACAGTGATTTGACCTATGAGGAGAAACCAGTTAAGATTCTAGAGTATGCCAGTCGAGTCACCCGCAGCAAGGTTATCAAGTTTTGCAAGGTTCAGTGGAGCCACCACACGGAGGATGAAGCCACCTGGGAACAAGAGGAAGAATTGCTGAAAGACCACCCTCACCTATTTTCTAGCCAACCCGAATCTCGAGGGCGAGATTCATCTTAAGGGGGGTAGGTTTGTAACATCCCAAATTTTCAATTTGGAATGTTATACACTAGATCATCATTGCATGTCATATTTATTGCATTTTGGTTGATCTTAGAAATTTCACGCAACTCAAGGACCCTCGGAGAGAGTTGGGGATTTCGTTATTTTCATATTTGAGTTGTCTCATATTTTGAAAATAGGATCTTTTGATTTTATTTATTTTATCTTCAATTATTTCTATTACAAAAATATGAGAGAGGGAATAAAATGACTTTCCCAAAATAAAGAAATATTGAGGATTTAATAAAAAAATCAAATAAGATTTATTTTGGTTTTATTTGTTATTTTATTTGAATTTAGGAAAAATGTGTGTTTTTCAAAATTGCATTTAGGCCCCAAATAAGTGTTCATCCTGTGCAGCTTGATTTTAGAAGCCGGGGAAAATTTATTTCAGGATTTTTGGAGTCCGTTTAGTATTCCTTTGTTTTTTCTGAGCGTAACTATTTAAAAAAATGCAACCGACCTAACGGGCCGTGTCCGATCCGGACACTAGGCCCGTCCGGCTTCATAAGCCGGGGAGCCCTGCCCGGGATCTCCCAAACCCTAGCGCCCCAGCCCCGCCGCTCTAGCGCCGCCGCCGCCGCCGCGCTGCGCCGCCCCGCCGCCCCGCGCCGCCGCCGACCACCGCTGCCGCCGGAGCACCGCCGCCGCCCGCCGGAGCACCGCCGGAGGTAGACCTCGCCGCCGCCAGTTTTTCCGACGGTTTTGTTCGTTTTTTAGTTTTGGTTTTTTTAAATAGATCGGTTTTTACGGTTATTTAAATAGCGAGCGTTCGTCCATTCGTTCGTTCTAGCGAACGTTCGTCGTTTTTATTTTTCTCGGATTAAATCCGCATTTTTTCTGATCGCAATTTCTGATCTGATTTTCGTTTTAGTCTAACTTTTTGCTCGTTTATCGGAATCAGGCGATCCAAGCGCCTGGAGTTTCGTCTCAAAACCTCTTTCCGTTTAACCAACTTAAGCAAGTTTTTGCCACTATAAAAATTGCCTTAGATCCAGAATAGTAAACGAAGCCTGTTTCTTTTGTCGTTTGTCTTTCGTTGCTTCGTTCGATTTGATTCTTTTTGCCAACCGGAGTTCTTAAGTTGAACTTTCTGGTTAGATCTCTTATTTGAGTTTTACCTATGCATTAGTTGAGTACTTATTGTATGCTTGTTTGTTTGCGATAGAGTACCCGGAGTGCGCCGCTTGCTACTTCGAATCGCTAGGTTTCCCGGATCATCAGCAAGGCAAGTAACACTTTGATCATGTTTTCCCACTACCCAGTTTTATTGCATTAGATCAATCCTCACACACTGCATGATTAGGATCTAATTAAATTGTGGGTTTGGGAAGTAGTTGAGGTAGTACCTAATACCTGTTTATTATCAAACCTTTGGGAGTTACTTCTACGTTTGCTTATTATGCCATGCTATGCTAGTAGACGTGGATTGGGTGAGTGTATCCATGACAGATGTGAGATTGTTAATTAATGGTTTATTTAAGGTGGCAACTTAAACACACATCTGGGTGGATTGAGGTACCTGGGTATTCCAGGATTACCTATTTTCTTTATGGACCGCCACCCAGGCTCAAAGGGATCATGATATTATTCATGCTAGAAACTTCCGTGTGCAGCCACAAGCTATTATGGGCTCTAGCATAGTTGATTAAGTTGTGCGAACTCTTACAGTGGTAGACTAGCAGATGTAGGGGAAAGTAGGTGTAACGGTCTACCCAATCGTAAGGTGCTAGCGCTTCTGAAAGACTTTGTCTCGGTCATCCGTCTTCTCAAACACCTTGCAGTGCGAGAAACCAAACGGAGGCGATCGAGTCTTGTGGGGAAAAGTGCGCAAACCTCTGCAGAGTGTATAAACTAATCATGATTAGCCGTGTCCCCGGTTATGGACATCTTGAGTATCTAGTACCTGGATTATCATGTGAATCTCAACATGTTACTCTAAAATTTAATTTGTTGGGTTTTGTTTAATGATGATGCTTAATTGGGATTGAGAATGCTGTCAACCATTCTCAATGTTTAACAACTACCATGATAGTTAAATAAAATTTATTCCTTGCAGTAGGGAAAAATTGGCTTTACGCAAAATTGTAACCGTAGAGCTTTCCACCAGCCAAATATGCATATAGAATAGTTGTTTCATTTCATTACTCTCTATGTGTTACTTTGCCAGCATATCCATGTGCTGACCCGTTTCGGGCTGCAACGTTAATGTTGCAGACTTTTCAGACGACGATTAAGGAGTTTTTAGGTCGTGGTTCTATACTCAATGATGTCGTTGGAGTTGATGGACTCACTTATCTTCCAAGCCTTCCGCTGTTATCGTTATTAGATGGCCTTAAGCCATATGTATTGTAATGAGTTCTCTTTTGAGACACTCGATGTAATAAGTGTGTGATTTCAAGTACTATGTGGTGTCAGCATTACTGATCCAGGGATGACACCTGAGCACAGAGATTGGACCGTTTGAGGTCTGGTCGCTACACCACAAGGGACCAATATAGGTGGCACCCCTCTCCCCATGGAAAGGAGACAGGGGAGGCCGAATTGGAGGGGAATCCCCCTCCTCTTGGCCAGCCAAGTGGGGAACCCCCCCCCCTCGTCCCCCATTGTGGCACCCTGTCCTCCACCTCCAACCAATATATACTAGAGGTTTTGGGTAATTCTAAACACACAAATTTTGGAGCCTCCTGTTGTTCTCTAGTTCTAGTTGTGTTGGAAGTATGCCCCAGAGGTAATAGTATTGTATTATTATATTCCCTATTCATAATTAGTAGTTTATATTCTATGCTCTAACTACTATGATCCTGGAATATGTGATTTAGTGGAAAGTCATATGCATATGTGGAAGGATAACAATATAATAAAATTCCTAGTCTCGCCTCTAAGACTAGCTCAAGTATTGTTTGTGATCATGTTTTCCGGATCTTAGGATAGCGTTAACTTTCACAATAGTCCTAAAAGAACTTTGAGAATATGATGTTAGAAGAACGATCGTATTGAATCGACCCAAACTTGTTTGTTATACTTTGAGATACGATCATCTGAAGTCAATTGTTATAACATGGAGTGTTAACATGTGATTTATTTCCTTAGACCATGAGAGTATCATAGTCACTTATTATCATACCATGAACTTTGGACTTGCTCAAATGTCATTTATAACTAGGTGATCATAAAGACAACTTACAAGTTCATCGAAAAGTTTGACAAGGGACTAGATAGCTCGAGTGTTGAACTTTCTCCTCCAATGATGGAGGGATATTATTTGGGCCCTCTTGATGTGAAGGCATCCATCATCCTCTATCCAGACACAGGTGACTACGTCACGGGGATGCCGGAACATGTCAACGAGAAAGAAGAACAAAACCGGTAACGAGGAGACCAATATAGTGAGCATGTGTATGACTCAAGAGGATACCGGTATATCTCACCTAGGGTTTTGTAAAGTATCACAAAGCAAGGGGAACATCACATGATAACCAAAGGTTCACCCAAATGTCATTCGTGTAATCATAAGGATCGATATGGACGTCCACGGTTCCGCTATCGGACATTGAACAAAGGGGTTTCGTTCATGTCTATGATTTACCAAACCTACGGGGTCACAAGCATAAGGTAATCATGATATGTTGACTTTTAGTAGGACGAGAGTATCGAGGATTTATCTGTGGAATTGTTTCATTAATACTCAAAATAGTTTCGAGAGGAACCGGAAGCCGGATATTCCCAATAAATAATATATAGGTGGAAAATTTTCTGGTGATGTTAAATAATATATAAAAGGCTCTAGTAATTGTTAGAAGGATTTTATAAGTAATTAAATATCAACGGGCCTTAAAAGGCCAAGAGGTGGAAGAGGAGTTGGGCTACCAAGGCCAAATAGGGGTGGGGCCCCTTTCACCTTTGAGGGAGGCCGAATTGGGAAGGGGGGGGGAGGACTCCTCCTCCCCTCCTTGGCCAGCGCAAGGGGAGAGGAGTATTTTCCCTTCTCTTGGCAGCCCCGCTCCCCTCTCCTTCCAACCTATATATACTAGAGATGTTGGCACTTTTTCTACATAAATTTTGCAGCCTCCTCTAGTTCCTGTAGTTCTAGTTGATCCTAGTTGATCAATTACAGCTTGACCTAGATCGTGTAATCCTCATAATTAGAAGCCCATTGTGGTTCGGATATCCTCCCTCAAATTCTCCGGCTCTAGACGGCGAAGCGCTGCTGGATCATGAAGAATGTATGCTTACAGCCTAGTAGAGAGGTCGTGCTTTCGATCTTATGTTCGAGGGATCGTTCGTGGATGGTTCGCGGGATTGTTCATCTACGGTATGAGGGACTCCAAGTATGATCTACACCGACTTGTCTACTTCTGCTGCACTCCAGAGTCGGTAACGATCATTGATCCAAACCTTATCACTGGTACGCGTAGGTGCTATACAAACGGGTTTTAACCCCTTTCTGCGACGGCATTTGGAACCGTCACCAAGTGAGTGTGGGTGATAGGGGGGTCCTTCCCACACAACCCAAAAACCGTCGGGGATAGGGAGCCTTGATGCATATAGTTGTCCCTATATAACCATTTCTGATATCTCAAATGTCCCAAACGCTTCATCCCTGCTACTCGTTTGTGCTCGCATTGCCATCGCAGTCGGAGTTTTGTGGTTTTACCTATAACCAGGCGGATTCCAGGCATGGGAGCTTTCCAGGAAGATTCCAGGCACGGGAGTTTTATGATGCCTTACACATCACAAAAAGTTCATGATTATAAACCATGTACGATAGGTAGACAACCACAAACATTTAGTTTTCCCGCACCGTATGTGATAGTGTCTGGCATCACACATCCTTTGCAAATGGCAACTATGTGCATGCTTGCACACATTTCCTCTCTGTGAACCATCTCGGATTATGATGTATATCGCAAACGTTTGTGTTTTACCAACAGTGTGTGTCGTAATGACCTGCACAATGTAATTCCGCCCTAATTTAATTGTTGTTATTTAAAATTGCACCTAAGTTAAACTTGAAAGTAGGCTATAGCTTTATTCATATCTGTCAGGTTCAAACAAACAATGCATTATTCGATTCACAAGTACATATGTTTAAGAATTACATAAGCACCAAATAAAGAATGATGAACCAGGGTTCTATACTTGTACTTTTACAGATGGTAAAGAAAGAGGCGACAGACATTCCGGTTGCTGAACAAGGTGAGGCGGAATGGCCCTATTATGATCTCCTGGATGCAGAAGGCATGCAGGACTCTAATCCAACCCCTTGTGATGGTCGGACGCCAATCATGTAGTTTGAGAGGTAATCTTGAGTAAACTACTTCAGGATCCACTTCAAAAGAAAGAAGATTCAGATATTGTCATCAAACACAACTCATTACATGCAGTAAAAAGAAGGCTACATGGTTCTTACTTACCATCCTACAGTTCACTGTTGTCTTGCATAAAGTGTAAACAAATAGTTCGATTGACATCTTTTGACCCATTTTAATAATAATCTTTATCAGTTTCCTCACTTGATGTTGGTTCATGAATATCTCATTGCCCCATACGTAGAAAGGGTCGAAGTGTGGATCTTTGGCAATGATATATGTACCTAAAAGCACCAAGTTAATATTAGAAGCTAAACAACAATTGAAAAATGATGTAGTACAACACTCCCTCCAACCCATTATATAAGATTTTATTACATGTATATCTAGACATCATGAGAACATTAAGGTAACACTCTTCCTTGTTGCTATGTAGCCTAGGATTGCATATTTAGTCATTTAGTACAATGCATGTTGATATGTAGCCTCAAATATATTAAATATGGCCCTAGTTAACCTACTGATAAATGGGTTATAGATATATTTAGTGAAATGTCCAATTCGATGATTAATCTGTTATCAGCCCTAGGCTATATGGTACCAGCTACCGATATCCTAAACAATGAGTACATATAAGAAGTGTGATGAAACTAACCTCAATGGAAAACAACACTGTTCTCAATATTGTCCTGCATGAGTACATATAAAGGCATGTTAAGCACAACAGGCTAAACATCAACCAAATATATCCATGGTAGACAACATAATCTACAAATGATAGCTTCAGTGTGCGGGCTTAAGCATGCTAGTTAAGCAAAACAAGAAGTGGAAATGTGTGTTAACTGCATCAGGCATAACATTTAAAAACAAGCAAATAGTCATTCAAACTCGTATTGTGCAGGTCTACAGTACACTAGTTATTGTTTAAAAAACGAAAAGGCATGTTAACTGCAATATCCTTAATAGCAACCAAATATCGTAATTCATAGTGGTATTGTTGAAACTGTTATTGATGAAATTGAACTGCACGACAAATAGTTGCACATATAGAGCATCACATTGTGAAGAACTAAAATAAACAAGTCATAAGGACATCTCTAGGCGATCCTCAAAAAGTTAAAGGACTAAAACCCTTAGTGGACATATATATATATATAGTGTTACTATTCATCACCCAGGGTATAGAATAAGTTATTCTTCACCCGAGGTAATCTTACGATCGTTTCATAATTAAATTACGTTTGGAATTCAAATAGTTACATTCCTATTGATTCACTACATAAAATTTGATATAAGAAAATAAAAATATAGGTCATAAGACAAGAAAATTTACAGTTTATGTGTATTTTAGACTATGTTTTTACGTTTGTAATTTTACATAACATAAAATATTTTTTACGGCGATTATATATTTTCTTACGGTCTCTTTTTGCGTCGGAAATAAGACAAAACTTACGGAACGTAAAATTACGGTGCATTGATGGTAAAATAGAAGGGGGTGAAGAATAACTATTCCTCACCCAGGGTGACGAATAGCGCGAC
>NC_041384.1:595219789-595285988 GCF_002162155.2 Triticum dicoccoides
CCCCAACAATTTTTGGCCTTTTCTAGTCGATCCCCTAAACTTAAGGTTGTAAACTTCAATATGATCAAGTTCAAAGCAGGTTCAACCGAAAGTAGCATGCATTCAAACATAAACATAGATAGTTTTGCATAACCAAACATACAACATAAATTTAAACTAAGCTAAATGGTCGAAGTAGAGGCTGAGCCAATTGATGACCCACAAGTATAGGGGATCTATCGTAGTCCTTTCGATAAGTAAGAGTGTTGAACCCAACAAGGAGCAGAAGGAAATGATAAGCGGTTTTCAGCAAGGTATTCTCTGCAAGCACTGAAATTATCGGTAAAAGATAGTTTTATGATAAGGTAATTAGTAACGAGTAGCAAGTAATAAAAGTAAATAAGGTGCAGCAATATGGCCCAATACTTTTTGTAGCAAAGTACAAGCCTGGACAAACTCTTATATGATGTAAAGCGCTCCTGATGACACATGGGAATTATCGTCAAGCTAGTTTTCATCACGATCATATGATTCGCGTTCGGTACTTTGATAGTATGATATGTGGGTGGACCGGTGCTTGGGTACCATCCTTACTTGGACAAGCATCCCACTTATGATTAACCCCTATTGCAAGCAGCCGCAACTACAACAAAAGTATAAAGGTAAACCTAACCATAGCATGAAACATATGGATCCAAATCAGCCCCTTGCGAAGCAACGCATAAACTAGGGTTTAAGCTTCTTTCACTCTAGCAACCCATCATCTAGTTATTACTTCCCAATGCCTCCCTCTAGGCCCAAACAATGGTGAAGTGTCATGTAGTCGACGTTCACATGACACCACTAGAGGGACGACAACATACATCTCATCAAAATATCGAACGAATACCAAATTCACATGACTACTAATAGCAAGACTTCTCACATGTCCTCAGGAACAAACGTAACTAATCACAAAGCATATTCATGTTCATAATCGGAGGGGTATTAATATGCATAATGGATCTGAACATATGATCTTCCACCAAGTAAACCAACTAGCATCAACTACAAAGAGTAATCAACACTACTAACAACCCACAGGTACCAATCTGAGGTTTGGATACAAAAATTGAATACAAGAGATGAACTAGGGTTTGAGATGAGATGGTGCTGGTGAAGATGTTGATGGAGCTTGACCCCCTCCCGATGAGAGGATCGTTGGTGATGACGATGGTGATGATTTCCCCCTCCTGGAGGGAAGTTTCCCCGGCAAAACAGCTCCGTTGGAGCCCTAGATTGGTTCCGCCAAGGTTCCGCCTCGTGACAGCGGAGTCTCGTCCCGAAAGCTTGCTTATGATTTTTCCTCAGCGAAAGACTCTGTATAGCAGAAGATGGGCATCAGAGGGCCACCAGGGGGCCCACGAGGCAGGGGGCCCGCCCAGGGGGTAGGGCGCGCCCCCCACCCTCGTGGCCAGGGTGTGGCCCCCCTCTAGAACTTCTTGCGCTCAGTATTTTTTATATATTCTGGAAATAGCTTTCGTGAAGTTTCAGGACTTTTGGAGCTGTGCAGAATAGGTCTATAATATTTTCTCCTTTTCCAGCCTTGAATCCCAGCTGCCGGCATTCTCCCTCTTTATGTAAACCTTGTAAAATAAGAGAGAATAGGCATAAGTATTGTGACATAATGTGTAATATCAGCCCATAATGCAATAAATATCGATATAAAAGCATGATGTAAAATGGACGTATCAACTCCCCCAAGCTTAGACCTTGCTTGTCCTTAAGAGAAAGCCAAAATTGAAAAATATGTCCACATGTTTAGAGATAGAGGTGTCGATAAAAATAAAATACGGACATGAGGGCATCATGATCATTCTTAGAACAGCAACATATATATATATATATATATATATATATATATATATATATTGTCATATGATCTCTTATGCTAAAGTAACAATTCAATCACAATTTCAAGTATGAATCATAAACTTCATTGAGAACCAACAAACTCTAATCTTAGTCATTAAGGCAATTGCAATTTATCATAACATAGGAAAGAGTCAATATAAGAGCTTTTCAGCAAGTCCACATACTCAACCATCCTTTAGTCTTTCATAATTGCTAACACTCGCGCAATATTTATGGGTATGAAGTTTTAATCGGACACAGAGAAAGATAGGGGCGTATAGTTTTGCCTCCCAACATTTTACCTCAAGGGTAATGTCAACAATAATAGTTCATGAAGGCTCACATCCAATTAGCTATATATATCAGGATCTTTCCAACACATTGTGCTTGCCAAAGGATAAAATGTAAAAAAGGAGATGTGAAGATTACCATGACTCTTATGTAAGGTAGAAGATAAAAATAAAAGATAGGCCCTTCGCAGAGGGAAGCAGAGGTTGTCATGCGCTTTTATGGTTGGATGCACGAAATCTTAATGCAAGAGAACGTCACAATATATTGCCACTTGTGATATGAACCTTTATTATGCAATCCATCGCTTTTATTTCTTCCATATCACAAGATCGTATAAAGCTTATTTTCTCCGCACTAATAAGTCATACATATTTAGAGAGCAATTTTTTTGCTTGCATCGATGACAACTTACTTGAAGGATCTTACTCAATCCATAGGTAGATATGGTGGACTCTCATGGCAAAACTGGGTTTAGGGATATTTGGAAGCACAAGTAGTATCTCTACTTGGTGCAAAGAAATTGGCTAGCATGAGAGGGAAAGGCAAGCTCAACATGTTGGATGATCCATGACAATATAATTTATCTCAGATGTAAGAAAACATAACCCATTACGTTGTCTTCCTTGTCCAACATCAACTCTTAGCATGTCATACTTTAACGAGTGCTCACAAGCATCAAAGATGTCCATGATAGTATATTTATATGAGAACCTCTCTTTCTTTATTACTTCCTATTAATTGCAACGATGACCAAAACTATGTTTGTCAACTCTCAACAACTTTTATTCATCATACTCTTTATATGTGAAGTCATTACTCTCCATAAGATCCATATGATCTTTTTTTTCTTTTTTTTCTTCTCTTTTTTTATTCCCTCAAGATCATAGCAAAATAATCAAGCCCTTGACTCAACACTAATCTTTATTATATATAGCTCACGAACACAATTACATAGAAGGATCATAAAGCAAAACTCACAACTAGATCATACTAAAACTTTATTCTACTAGATCAAGATATTATCAAAAGGATCGAACTAAGAAAAATGGTAAAGATAAAAGTGATGGTGATACGATACCGGGGCACTTCCCCAAGCTTGGAAGTTGCCAAGGGGAGTTCCCATACCCATGTGTTTATATATCTTTTGCTGGTGAAGGAGATGGAGTTGTTGATGATGTAGGCTTGTCGTCCCTCTTCCAAGGCATGGCCTCACCATCATAGAAGGATGATCGAGTCTCCCGAATCCTCAAATCTACAGCCAAACTCATCCTCTTGTATCTATATTCATACTCACAGTTTTGGTTTTGCAGTTCATAGATCTGGACTTGAAGGTGCTCGATTTTCTCATGAAGCTTGAAGATGGCCTCCCCAATGTCCTTGACGTACAACTTGTATTGGTTGGTGAACTCCGTGATCATAATGTGATTGGAGTCGAGTCCATGCTCCACCATCTCCTGAAACTTGAAAACTTGTTGCTCCAATGCCTCGAGCCTTGCCTCCGTGCTTCCGGTCCTCCTTGGTCCCTCAACATCGTGGATGTGCAACAACCCCTCACGCATCTCAATGGTTTGAGGGTATTGCAGCACCTCCGCAAGGTAGGGGTTGATGATCTTCTCGAAGAACTTGTCCTTGGGGGGGCTTAAAGACGACATGACGACCTAGATCTGTCAGAAAAACAGCTCGAAACAAAGACAAGGGATATTTGTGTGATACCATGGTCAAAACCTTTGGGAGATTATATAATGAATTTTTACCGACCAAAAGAAGTATCATGCAAGAAAAAGGAGTCCGGAGAGCACACGAGGTGCCCACGAGGCAAGGGGCGCGCCCAGGGGGGTAGGGCGCGCCTCCAACCCTCGTGGGAGCCTCGTGTCCTTTCCGGTCTGCTTCTTATTTTCCTATTTTATTAAATATTCCAAAACAAAGAAATATTGCCATTAGAACTGTTTTGGAGTCGGTTTACTTACCGTACCACATACCTATTCCCTTTCAGAGTCTGAAACGTTCCAGAAAGTGTCTGTTATGTATTCCTCCGGGGTTACGGTTTCAATAATATTAGTTTCAACACTTATAGGATTACCTGAGATATAATGTTTAATTCTTTGACCGTTCACCACCCTCGGATTTGTGCCTTCGAAGTTGTTGATTTTTATGGCACCAGAACTATAGACCTCCTCGATAACATAAGGACCTTCCCATTTAGAGAGGAGTTTGCCTGCAAAAAATCTTAAACGAGAGTTGTATAGCAATACATAATCACCTACATTAAACTCACGCTTTTGTATCCTTTTATCATGCCATCTTTTAACTTTTTCTTTAAACAGCTTGGCATTCTCATAAGCCTAGGTTCTCCATTCATCAAGTGAGCTAATGTCAAATAACCTCTTCTCATCGGCAAGTTTGAAATCATAATTGAGCTCTTTAATGGCCCAATATGCCTTATGTTCTAGTTCAAGAGTTAAGTGGCATGCTTTACCATAAACCATTTTATACGGAGACATAACCATAGGATTTTTATATGCAGTTCTATAGGCCCATAATGCATCATCAAGTTTCTTGGACCAATTATTTCTAGATCTATTAACAGTCTTTTGCAAAATTAATCTGAGCTCTCTGTTGCTCAATTCTACTTGACCACTAGACTATGGGTGATAATGAGATGCAATTATATGATTAATGTCATACTTAGCAAGCATTTTACGAAAGGCACCATGAATAAAGTGTGAACCACCATTAGTCATTAAATATCTAGGGACTCCAAACCTCGAGAAAATAACTTCTTTAAGCATCTTAATAGAGGTGTTATGATCAGCACTACTAGTTGGAATAGCTTCTACCCACTTAGTAACGTAATCAACAGCAACTAAAATATGTGTATACCCATTAGAGGAAGGAAAAGGTCCCATATAATCAAAGCCCCAAACATCAAATGGTTCAATAACAAGTGAATAATTCATAGGCATTTCCTGATGTCTACTAATATTACCAATACTTTGACATTCATCACAAGACAAGACAAACTTACGAGCGTCCATGAAGAGAGTAGGCCAATAAAAACCGGATTGCAATGCCTTGTGTGCAGTTCTATCTCTAGCATGGTGTCCTACATAAGCCTCAGAGTGACACCTGCATAGGATATGTTCCTGTTCATGCTCAGGTACACAACGTCTAATAATACCATCTACTCCTTCTTTATAAAGAAGTGGGTCATCCCAAAATTAATGTCTCAAATCATAGAAGAACTTTTTCTTTTGCTGGTATGTGAAACTAGGTGGTATGAATTTAGCAACAATATAATTAGCATAATCAGCATACCATGGAGTAGTACGAGAAGCATTTATGACATTTAATTGTTCATCAGGAAAGCTATCATCAATAGGTAGTGGGTCATCAAGAACATTCTCTAACCTAGACAAGTTGTTTCCAACGGGGTTCTCAGCTCCCTTTCTATCAATAATATGCAAATCAAATTCTTGTAGCAAGAGAACCCATCTAATAAGTCTAGGTTTAGCATCTTTATTTTCCATAAGATATTTAATAGCAGCATGATCAGTGTGAGTAGTTACTTTAGAATCAACTATATAAGATCTGAACTTATCACAAGCAAATACAACTGCTAAAAATTCTTTTTTAGTGGTAGCATAATTTCTCTGGGCATTGTCTAGAGTTTTACTAGCATATTGAATAACATTTAATTTCTTATCAACTCTTTTCCCTAGAACAGCACCTACAACATAATCACTAGCATCACACATAATTTCAAAGGGTAAATTCCAATCAGGTGGCTGAACAATAGGTGCAGAAATCAATGCTTTCTTAAGTATTTCAAATTCTTCTACGCAATCATCATCAAAGACAAAAGGAATATGTTTTTGTAATAGATTAGTCAAAGGCCGAGAAATTTTTGAGGAGTCCTTAATGAACCTCCTATAAAAACTGGCATGGCCGAGTAAGCTTCTTATACCTTTAATGTCCTTGGGACATGGCATCTTTTCAATAGCATCAACTTTAGCTTTATCAACTTCAATACCTCTTTCAGAAATTTTATGCCCCAAGACAATACCTTCACTAACCATAAAGTGGCATTTCTCCCCATTTAGAACAAGATTAGTTTCTTCACATCTCTGCAAAACTCGATCAAGGTTGCTTAAGCAATCATCAAAAGAGGATCCATAAATGGAGAAATCATCCATGAAAACCTCACATATCTTTTCACAGAAGTCAGAGAATATAGCCATCATGCATCTTTGAAAGGTAGCAGGTGCATTACATAAACCAAAAGGCATACGTCTATAAGCAAAAGTACCAAAAGGGCAAGTAAAAGTGGTCTTTGATTGATCATCAGCTGACACAGGTATTTGAGAGAAGCCAGAGTAACCATCTAGAAAGCAAAAATGTGTATGTTTGGATAATTCTTTCTAGCATTTGATCAATAAAAGGCAAAGGGTAATGATCTTTTTAGTAGCCTTATTTAATTTGCGGAAATCAATTACCATCCTATAACCCATAATAATTCTTTGCGGAATCAATTCATCTTTATCATTAGGAATAACAGTAATACCTCCCTTCGTAGGGACACAATGAGCAGGACTTACCCACTGACTATCAGCAATGGGATAAATTATACCTGGTCCAAGGAGCTTTAATATTTCCTTTCTTACCACTTCTTTCATCTTAGGATTCAGCCGTCGTTGATGATCAATAATTGGTTTGGCGTCTTCCTCCAAATTTATTTTGTGTTGACATAGAGTGGGACTAATGCCCTTAAGATCATCAAGAGTATATCCAATAGCAGCACGATGCTTCTTTAGAGTTTTCAATAATTTCTCTTCCTCCTTCTCTAAAAGGTTAGCACTAATAATAACAAGATATATTTTCTTTTCATCAAGATAAGCATATTTAAGAGTATCAGATAATGGTTTAAGCTCAAACACGGGATCACCCTTGGGCGGAGGAGGATCCCCTAGGATTTCAACGGGCAAGTTGTGTTTGAGAATAGGTCCCTGTTTAAAGAATACTTCATCTATTTCCCTTCTTTCATTCATAAACATATCATTTTCATGGTCTACCAAGTATTGTTCTAATGAATCAGTAGGAGGCACGGCAAAAGAAGCAAGACCAATAATTTCATATTTACTAGGCATTTCTTTATCATGGGGTTGTCTACGAAATTCAGAAAAAAAATAAACTCATGAGACATATCCCCTAAACCAACAGAGACAATATCCTTATTGCAGTCTATCTTAGTGTCACATCCCTAGCTCCTGGTACTGCCTAGTGTTTGCATCTTGCTTGCATCATGTTTAACTTTCATGGAAATTTGAAATGGGGATGTTCAAACCCTAGCATCAAAAGAACTCAAATAGGTTCAACCAAAATATTTTCAATGAACTCAAAATATCCTTATAAAATGTTCATGATTTATGGAAAAAGATGAAAGCCTCTACCAGAGATGATGCATATTTTTCGAGGACATTTTGGTCAATGAATTAAATCATTATGGTATTTGAGTTGGAGTTTAAATTTACCATTAAATATTGGTTGCTCCAACTATTCTGAAATTTGTTGTGTGGTTTGAAAATAATTCAAATATTCCTCACAAAAAATTACAGAATTAATCAAAGTGTTTTGGTTAGTATTTTATTCGCAAAACATAAAGCAGAAATAGAAAACGGAAAAGAATTAGATAAGCAGGGGAGAGAGTACGAACTTACCTGCAGCCCACCTAGCCGGCCGTTACTGTGCAGCCCAGCAGCCCACCTCCCCTGCCAGTTGTCTTCCTCCTCTCGCCAGAAGGCGGAGGGGAAGCAATGCACGACGCTCACGCGCGCCGGCACGCAGCTACCTATCTGGCCCTCCCTCGCCAACGCAATGACGCAGGCACACTCCGCGTGGCCTCCTGGATCCTGCTGACCCCCTCGTTCACTTTCCCCCTCGCCTCCCTCTCGTTCCTCCCCATGACCGAGCCGGCCATGAGCGCACCGCCGCCGTTTCCGTAGCCACTGCTGTCCCCGTGCCCCTTCTCCCTCTCTGGAAGCTCCGCCATGACCTGCTCGTCGTCTCCGCCGGGCCACGCTTCACCAGACGCACCGCAACACCGACTACGCCGTCGTCCTCATCCTCTGCATCCGACCACCACCGTCGTTGATTCGCCGGCCACAGGACATCCCCGAGCAAGCCGAGCCCCTCTTCGTGATCACCGTGAGCTTCGCCGTCGTTTCCCCTTAACCCCGTGGCTTAGTGCTCACTGTAGCCGTCGTTTTCATCAGCGCCCGAACTCCGGCCGCCGCCTAGCTCGCTGCTGTCGTCACCACAGACCACCGCAGCCCCTTCTGCTTACTCCATCAGATGCACTGCACCGCCAGCTCGCCGTAGCCGCAAACCCCGCGCGAAGCGGTGCTCTGTAGTGCCGTCCCGAGCAACTCCGGCGAGTCCCCGCCGTTGCTGTGGCTGTCGGTGTCAACTGCTGACGTGGCGCCAGTTTAATTAGCGCTAATGACCCTACTAAACACCCCTAGAGCCACTGCCATGTGGGCCCCTGTGCCTATTTAGGTTAATTTGATTTCTGTTTAGATTAGTTCATAACCCAGCGGGACCGACACATCAGCATTGACTTTGCTGACGTGGACGTTGACCGGTCCCACCTGTCAGCGACACTAACCAGCCCTGTGTCACTGACGTGTGGGTCCCAGCCGTCAGGTTTGACCTGGGCTGGCGCCGTTGACCTGCTGACGTCAGAATGACGTTAGGCTGATGCAGTAAATACTTTCTGGAATTTTGAAATAAATCAGAAATGATTTATTATTTTCAGAAAATACCCAAAACTTCTAAAATTCATATAAATTCAAACGTAACTCCAAATGAAATAATTTAGATATGAAAAATGATCAGAAAAATCCAATCTATCCATCTGTACCATTTTCATGCATGTTTGAGCAAGTTAACCTCACTGTTTAGGATGAAACATGATTAGGGGAAATTTCATAATAGGTTTGGAGTTGGAATTTGATGTAGTTTTGAATTCCACTTCAATTAAAATGAATTTTTGTTGCATTATCCCAAATCACATCATATTGCCATGTCATGGTCATGCATCATATTGTGCATTGCATTGATTGTGTTTCTTTCTCTGTTGCCGGTATTTGTCCCCTCTCGATAGACATTGCTTCAATGATGTGATCGATGACACCGATGGAGAACTATATTATCTTCAGAAGTGTCAGGCAAGCAAAACCCCCTTGTTCATTCCGATACAATCCAACTCTCTCGCTCCTGCTCTCTTTTACTGCATTAGGACAACAACGATTCAACTGTTACATGCTGCGGTAGCTGAACCCCTTTCCTCTGCATGACCTGTCATTGCCACAATAAATAGATGAAACCTACTAGCATGAGTAGGAGTTGTTTGAGCCCTGATGTGCCTACTCATTCATGCTTGTTTGTCATGCCTGCTACTGCTTAGAGTTGAGTCAGGTCTGATTCATCGGGGATGAATTAGAATGGTGATGAACATGTCCTACTGTGTGTGAGTTAAGTGTGTGAACACGATTTGGTAAAGGTAGCGGTGAGAGGCCATGTAGGAGTACATGGTGGGTTGTCTCATTGCAGCCGTCCTCAGGAACTGAGTTCTGTGTTTGTGATCCATGAACAGTTACTACCACACATTGGGCTCCAGCGCTCCAAGCTCTCTCGACTTATTAATCAACCTGATCTCTGTCCTGGAGTTGCAACTAGTTTCTGGTGTTTGTAGGCACTGTTAGTAGTCTACCAAGTGGCACCCGGTATAGGTGGGCTTGGGACAGACTAGGCACAGTGGCCCGGTGTACCAAGTGGCACCCGGATGGTGGGCTTGGGAACTCTGTACACATCGTTTGGGGCCGTGAGCGACACCCCGGCCGGATCTCCTTGCGGATGGAACCCGAATAGGCAATAAACCTGGACTAGAGACTTGTTGGTTAGTCAGGTCATGGCCGACTCCCTCGCCAGGCTTCCGCTTGAAGGTTGCCGAGATACACGACGTGTACATGGTGGTAAGTGGCGAGAGCGTGTGTGAAGAAGTACACCCCTGCAGGGTTATCATTATCTATTCGAATAGCCGGATTCCTCGGATATGGAAACTTGGAGCCCTTGCATAGTTCATAGACAAGTGAAAGTGGATACTCGAAAATGCGCAAGATAAGCGTGAGTGCTATGGATGGCGTTCTCGTAGGGAGACGAGAGCGGGTCCATAGTGGTGTATTGGTATGGTGAATATGTGGACTCGTGTGCGCCACCTCAAAAGAGTTACTTGCAGTCGTAGTTCAGGATAGCCACCGAGTCAAAGCTGGCTTGCTGCAGTTAAACTCCACCACCTCTTTGTTGATACCGATGCATATGTAGTTAGTTCTGATGTAAGTCTTGCTGGGTACATTTGTACTCACGTTTGCCTATTCTATGTTTTGCAGAGAGACTTCAGTCTCGCTAGTAGTTCCGTGTGGACTTTGACGTTTAACTTGTTACCTCAGCTACGATCTTGTATCCTTGGGAGGGTCTTGTAGATAGTCAGGCTTCTCAGCCTTTTTCATTTGTAGATGTCTGTACTCAGACATGTTAAGCTTCCGCATGTGCTTGTTGCTTGTATGCTCTGTTGTTGGGTCATGAGACCCATGTTTGTAATATCTCGCTCCTTGGAGCCTAATGAATAGATACTCTAAGTTGTAGAGCCTTGTTGTGATGCCATGTTGTATTGCACATATTGAGCATATTGTGTGTATGATTGAAATGCTTGGCATGTGTGGGATTCGACAACCTAGTTGTTTATCCTTCGTAGCCTCTCTTATGGGGAAATGTAGTCTTGTGCTTCCATGAGCCATAGTAGTCCGCTACAGCCTGGGTCACCGGAGTCCTGCTAGCCCAGCACTACTGCTCCGGAGCACTTGACTGGCCGGCATGTGATTCACTTCGTTCCTGTGTCTGTCCCTTCGGGGAAATATCACGCGGTGACATCCGGAGTCCTGCCTAGCCTGTTACAGCCCGGTTCACCAGAGTCCTGTTAGCCCAGTGCTACAGCCCGAATTCACACGCTGCTGACCGACATGCTCGATGTTGATTCATGTATGCCTATCCCCGTAAGTTAGTGCCACTTTGGGTTCACGACTAGCCATGTCGGCCCGGGTTCTCTATCATATGGATGCTAGCGATACTATCATATACGTGACCCAAAAGGCGCAAATGGTCCCGGGCCATGGTAAGGCGACACCCGTGGGAATACCATGCGTGAGGCCGCAAAGTAATATAAGGTGTTACCGACTAGATCGATGTGACTTGGAATCGGGGTCCTGACACTTAGCATTGACAGTATTCAAGAAGGGTCTACCAAATATAATGGGACAAAAGCTATCTTGAGGGGAACCAAGAACAAGAAAATCAGCAGGATATTTAGCCTTCCCACACAAGACTTCGACGTCTCTAACAATCCCAATTAGCGAAATAGTATCTCTATTAGCAAGCCTAATGTTAACATCAATACCTTTTATTTCAGCTACTGCAATATCATGCATAATTTCGTGGTATAAGGAAATAGGTATTGCACTACCACTAGCACCCATATCACACAAGCCATGATAACAATGATCTCCTATTTTAACAGAAATAACAGGCATGCCTACCACAGGTCTATGTTTATCTTTAGCACCAGGTTTAGCAATTCTAGAAGTCTCATCACAGAAGTAAATAACATGCCCATCAATATTATCGACCAAGAGATCTTTAACCATAGCAACATTAGATTCAACTTTAACTTGCTCAGGGGGTTTAGGTGTCTTAATATTACTTTTGTTGACCATAGTTGAAGCTTTAGTATGATTCTTTATTCTAACAGGGAAAGGTGGTTTCTCAACATAAGCAGTAGGAAAAATAGGATCATTATAAGTGATAGTCTTTTCTTAAACTTTAATAGGTGCAACTACTTTTACTTCAATGGGAGGATTATATTTAAACCACTTCTCCTTAGGGAGATCAACATGAGTAGCAAAGGATTCACAGAAAGAAGCTACTATCTCGGAGTCAAGTCCATATTTAGTGCTGAGTTTACGGAAAACATCGGTATCCATAAAAGACTTAACACAATCAAACTTAGGTGTTATACCTGACTCCTTACCTTCTCGAGATCCCAATCTTCAAAGTTGCATTTAATTCTCTCTAATAAATTCCATTTGTATTCAATAGTCTTGATCATAAAGGAACCAATACAAGAAGTATCGAGCATGGAGCAATTGTTCTCAGAAAGCCGAGCATAAAAATTTTGAATAATAATTTCTCTTGAGAGCTCATGATTGGGGCATGAATATAACATTGACTTAAGTCTCCCCCAAGCTTGAGCGATGCTTTCTCCTTCGCGAGGCCAAAAATTATATATATAATTACGATCACGATGAACAAGATGCATAGGATAAAACTTCTGATGGAATTCCAATTTCAACCGTTTGTAGTCCCATGATCCTATATCATCACATAGCCTATACCATGTCAATGCATCTCCCTTCAAAGATAAAGGGAAGAACTTCTTCTTGATAACATCATCAGGCATACCTGCAAGCTTAAATAATCCACAAACATCATCCACATAGATTAAGTGTAAGTCGGGATGCAATGTTCCATCTCCTGCAAAAGGATTAGCTAGTAGTTTCTCTCTCATACCCGAAGGAATTTCATAGTAAACATTTTCATTTTCAGTAGGTTGAGGAGCAACTATTTGCTCTACCGGTCGGGGTGAAGATACCCCGAGCAAGCCCATCAAAGGATTACTTTCCATAGTAACAAGTGACAGTAAATTTCAGCACACTATATAAATTTTTCCTTACCAAATTCCACCTACCAAAGGCGCTTCACTCCCCGGCAACGGCGCAAAAAAGAGTCTTGATGACCTACAAGTATAGGGAATCTAACTAGTCCTTTCGATAAGTAAGAGTGTCGAACCCAATGAGGAGCAGAAGGAAATGATAAGCGGTTTTCAGCAAGGTATTCTCTGCAAGCACTGAAATTATCGGTAACAGATAGTTTTGTGATAAGGTAATTGGTAATGAGTAGCAAGTAATAAAAGTAAATAAGGTGCAGCAAGATGGCCCAATCTTTTTTGTAGCAAAGGACAAGCCTGTACAAACTCTTATATGATGTAAAGCGCTCCCGAGGACACATGGGAATTATCGTCAAGCTAGTTTTCATCACGATCATATGATTCGCGTTCGGTTCTTTTATAATCTGATATGTGGGTGGACCGGTGCTTGGGTACCGTCCTTACTTGGACAAGCATCCCACTTATGATTAACCCCTATTGCAAGCATCCGCAACTACAACAAAAGTATTAAGGTAAACCTAACCATAGCATGAAACATATGGATCCAAATCAGCCCCTTACGAAGCAATGCATAAACTAGGGTTTAAGCTTGTGTCACTCTAGCAACCAATCATCTACTTATTACTTCCCAATGCCTCCCTCTAGGCCCAAACAATGGTGAAGTGTCATGTAGTCAGCGTTCACATGACACCACTAGAGGGATGACAACATACATCTCATCAAAATATCGAACGAATACCAAATTCACATGACTACTAATAGCAAGACTTCTCCCATGTCCTCAGGAACAAACGTAACTACTCACAAAGCATATTCATGTTCATAATCATAGGGGTATTAATATGGAAATTGGATCTGAACATATGATCTTCCACCAAGTAAACCAACTAGCATCAACTACAAGGCGTAATCAACACTACTATCAACCCACAGGTACCAATCTGAGGTTTGGATACAAAGATTGGATACAAGAGATGAACTAGGGTTTGAGATGAGATGGTGCTGGTGAAGATGTTGATGGAGATTGACCCCCTCCCAATGAGAGGATCGTTGGTGATGACGATGGTGATGATTTCCCCCTCCCGGAGGGAAGTTTCCCCGGCAGAACAGCTCCGTTGGAGCCCTAGATTGGTTCCGCCAAGGTTCCGCCTCGTGGCGGCGGAGTCTCATCCCAAAAGCTTTCTTATGATTTTTTCCTCAATGAAAGTCTCCATATAGCAGAAGATGGGCATAAGGGCCACCAGGGGGCCCACGAGGCAGGGGGCGCGCCCACGGGGGTAGGGCACGCCCCCACCCTCATGGCCAAGGTGTGGCCCCCCTCTGGAACTTCTTGCGCTCAATATTTTTTATATGTTCTCGAAATAGCTTCTGTGAAGTTTCAGGACTTTTGGAGCTGTGCAAAATAGGTCTCTACTATTTGCTCCTTTTCCAGCCCTGAATCCCAGCTGCCGGCATTCTCACTCTTTATGTAAACCTTGTAAAATAAGAGAGAATAGGCATAAGTATTGTGACATAATGTGTAATAATAACCCATAATGCAATAAATATCGATATAAAAGCATGATGCAAAATGGACGTATCACCAATCCTTCCTCGTCATGTACGGTGTGCCGCGAGCCAGGTCCGGGCCGGTACCGTCCTCGGGGTCGTTGGGGAAGGCACTCCTCAACGCCGATCTCCTCGTCCTTGGGGCCCACTTCGACGCCCTCCGCGCCGCCGTCGCCGCTGCCTTCGACCTCGTCATTGGAAGAGAGCACGATAACCTCGCCCCCTCCGCGCCGCTATCCTAGCCGCCTTTGACCTCGTCATCAGAGAAGAGCGCGATAACCTAGCCGCACTCCGCGCTGGCAAAGATCGCCCGCTCCGCCTCCATGAGTTTCGGGTGCTGCCGGCAGAGCTCTTGCATGTAGGCCTCGTCGGCGGCCTCGGCCTCGAGGCGCTCCCACGCCTCGCAGTCCTCCCGCGTGATAGCCGAGCTCACCACCCCTGGCTCCGTCGGAACGAGGTCGTCCGGACGTGTGCCGAAGGGGAAATTGAACCTAGCCGCCGCGCCGTGGTAGCGGACCTGCCAGCAGTCATACTCCATGGCCGCGAGCTCGGCCGTGTGGAAGCTACCGAGCCACCGGCGAGTGTGGGTCTCCTGATCTGTAATCTCGGTGACCCATGTCCCCCACCGCCGCTGCTGGACCCCGAGGTAGGACCTCGTCGACTGTCGGGTCCGAGGGAGGACGGGGAAGTCCTCGAACCGGCGTAGGGGCGCGGCGGCGGGCGGATCGGGGGACCGGCGACGGTAGATCGAGCCCGCAGAGGACGACGGGGACACCTCGGTGGCCACCTCGCCGGTGTCGAGCGAAAAGGTCGCGATAAACTTCTTTTTGGCCATTGGCTCCTCGAGCTCCCCGAATACAGGCAGAGGTTGAGGATGGAGGCGCCGGTGATGGCGGCGACCTACCAATGGTTTGAGGGTTGTGTGTGTCTGTGTGAGTGGAGGTTTTGGGGGGTGTGTGGAGGGGGCGGGGGCAAGGTGGTGTTTGAGGAAATATTGCGGCAACTGAAAATTTACTAGGCGGGAGTAACAAGGCGGGGCTACTGAAAATTTGGATCAAGGGAGAGCTGATATTTTTGAGATTGCGAGGGATGCAGAGGTGGGAGTAAAATGTCGGGGCTACTGAAAATTTGAATCAAGGGACTGAAGTAGGGCGGGAGTAACAGACATCGTGCACGGTCCGCACATACTAATCGTGTGCTATCAAACATTAAAACCTTCTAGGCGGTAGATATTTTTGAGATTACGAGGCAGTAATATTTTTGAGATTGCGAGGGATGCAGAGGCGGGAGTATCTGGGGAGCGAGCTAGTGTGCTTGACACACCGGCTGTGGACTGTAGCCGACGCACCTTCTCGCGTAAACCATAGGCGTACTATACACCGGCGGTGCTCCAAGATATTTTGTACTACATCTCGCACGGTTGGTGATAATAAACTATGTGGGATCTACTTGATATGAATTGCATCATGGCGTCACAGCGGTAAAGGACGATGTTTGAATTGCTAGACCCATTATCTGCAGTGAACATGCAACTATATGTGTGTCGTAAAAGAATTGGAATTATTCAGGGTTTGTTTGGACATTTTATACATTAAACTAGTTTTCTAGCCATTTCAGGTGCACAATTCAAAATTAAACTACATGCACATGCTCTGGTGCATATAAATTGGTTGAAAGATCAAATATGTGTCCTTGAGTGCATGCTTAGGTCCCATGCAAGAAATGGTAATGAATTTCAAACACCAAGGCGCTATTGATTGCTGGCAAAACGTTGAGATGCCTGGTTTTTAAATTCTAGTAAATCCAAAAATCGTCTAAAATTCATGAAACTTGGCATGGTATCATGGAGCGGCATCAACATGCCATGGTAAAAAAATTATCCCATTTGAGGACAGGTTTGGGTATAAGCTTCTCACAAACCAGAGCTTCTCACAACAAGCGTGATGGTTTCGGTAGGGAATGTGCCACCTTTGGGGATGAAATGATATATGTTGCCTCTTATTCCTTTCAAAAAAAATCGAGTGTCAACATAGAACAACAGGAGTGTTGTGTTAAGTTTTTGAATTTTTCAGGGTTCGTTTGGACATCTTTATACATTACTTGGGTTTTCTAGGCATTTTATGTGCATAATTCAAATTTGAAATACATCCACATGCTCTAGTGCATACAAATTGGTTGAAAAATCAAATATGTCTCCTTGGGTGCATGCTTAGGTCCCATGCAAGAAATGGGAATGAATTTCAAACACCAGGGCACTGTTGATTGCCCGCAAAATGTTGAGATACCTGGTTTTTATATTCTAGTAAATCCAAAACTCGTCTAAAATTCATGAAACTTGGCATGCTATCATGGAGCGGTATCAACATGCCGTGGTAAAATTTTTGTCCCATTTGGGGCAGGTTTGGGTATAAGCTTCTCACAAACCAGAGCTTCTCACAACAAGCATGATGGTTTCGGTAGGGAACGTGCCACCTTTGGGGATGGAACGATATCCGTTGCCTCTTATTGCTTTCAAAAAAATTCTAGTGTCAACATAGAACAACAGGAGTGTTGTGTTTAATCTTGGAATTTTTCGAGGTTCGTTTGGCCTTTTTTATACATTAACTGGGTTTTCTAGGCATTTTATGTGCATAATTCAAATTTGAACTACAAGCACAAGCTCCAGTGCACCAAAGTTGGTTGAAAAATCACATGTGTGTCCTTGGGTGCATTCTTAGGTCCCATGCAATAAATGGGAATGAATTTCAAGCACCAGGGCATTGTTGATTGCCGGCAAAACGTTGAGATACCTGGTTTTTAAATTCTAGTAAATCCAAAACTCATCTGAAATTCATGAAACTTGGCATGCTATCATGGAGTGGCATCAACATGCCGTGGTAAAAAATTTGTCCCATTTGGGGCAGGTTTGGGTATAAGCTTCTCACAAACCAGAGCTTCTCACAACAAGTGTGATGGTTTCGGTAGGGAACGTGCCACCTTTGGGGACGAAACGATATCCGTTGCCTCTTATTGCTTTCAAAAAAATTCTACTGTCAACATAAAACAACAGGAGTGTTGTGTTTCATCTTGGAATTTTTCGGGGTTCGTTTGGCCTTTTTTATATATTAACTGGGTTTTCTAGGCATTTTATGTGCATAATTCAAATTTGAACTACAAGCACATGCTCGGGTGCACAAAAGTTGGTTGAAAAATCACATGTGTGTCCTTGGGTGAATTTCTAGGTCCCATGCAAGAGATGGGAATGAAATTCAAACACCAGGGCACTATTGATTGCCGGCAAACGTTGAGATGCCTGGTTTTTAAATTCTAGTAAATCCAAAACTCGTCTGAAATCCTTGAAACTTGGCATTCTATCATGGAGCGGCATCAACATGCCGTGGTAAAAAATTGTCCCGTTTGGGGCAGGTTTGGGTATAAGCTTCTCACAAACCAGAGCTTCTCACAACAAGCGTGATGGTTTCGGTAGGGAACGTGCCACCTTTGGGGACGAAATGATATCTGTTGCCTCTTATTGCTTTCAAAAAAATTCTAGTGCCAATATAGAACAACGGGAGTTTTGTGTTTAATCTTGGAATTTTGGGGGGTTCTTTTGGGAATTTTTATACATTAACTGGGTTTTCTAGGCATTTTATGTGCATAATTCAAATTTGAACTACAAGAACATGCTCTAGTGCACCAAAGTTGGTTGAAAAATCACATGTGTGTCCTTGGGTGAATTTCTATGTCCCATGCAAGAGATGGGAACGAAATTCAAACACCAGGGCACTGTTGATTGCCGGCAAAATGTTGAGATGCCTAGTTTTTAAATTCTAGTAAATCCAAAACTCGTCTGAAATTCATGAAACTTGGCATGCTATCATGGAGCGGCATCAACATGTCGTGGTAAAAGATTTGTCCCATTTGGAGCAAGTTTGGGTATAAGCTTCTCACAAACCAGAGCTTCTCACAACAAGTGTGATGGTTTCGGTATGAAACATGCCACCTTTGGGGATGGAACGATATCCGTTGCCTCTTATTGCTTTCAAAAAAATTCTAGTGCCAACTGATACGTCTCCAACGTATCTATAACTTTTTATTGTTCCATGCTGTTATATTATCTATTTTGGATGTTTAATGGGATTTAATACACCTTTTTATATTATTTTTGGGACTAACCTACTAACCAAAGGCCCGGTGCAAATTGCTGTTTTTTTGCCTATTTCAGTGTTTCGCAGAAAAGGAATATCAAACGGAATCCAAACGGAATGAAACCTTTGGGAGATTTATTTTTGGAACAAACGCAATCCAGGAGACTTGGAGTGGACGTCAAGGAAGAAACGAGGCGGCCATGAGGTAGGAGGGCGCGCCCAGGGGGTAGGCGCCCCCCCCCACCCTCGTGGGCCCCTCGTGGCTCCGTCGACCTACTTCTTTCGCCTATATATACTCATATACCCCGAGAACATCCGAGAGCACCACGAAACCCTATTTTCACCGCCGCAACCTTCTGTATCCGTGAGATCCCATCTTGGGGCCTTTTTCGGCGCTCCGCCAGAGGGGGGATTGATCACGGAGGGCTTGTACATCAACACCATAGCCTCTCCGATTATGTGTGAGTAGTTTACCGCAGACCTTCGGGTCCATAGTTATTAGCTAGATGGCTTCTTCTCTCTCTCTTTGGATCTCAATACAAAGTTCTCCTCGATTCTCTTGGAGATCTATTCAATGTAATTCTTTTTGCAGTGTGTTTGTCGAGATCTGATGAATTGTGGGTTTATGATCAAGATTATCTATGAACAATATTTGATTCTTCTCTGAATTCTTTTATGCATGATTTAATATCTTTGCAAGTCTCTTCGAATTATCATTTTGGTTTGGCCTACTAGATTGATCTTTCTTGCAATGGGAGAAGTGTTTAGCTTTGGGTTCAATCTTGCGGTGTCCTTTCCTAGTGACAGCAGGGGTAGCAAGGCACGTATTGTATTGTTTCCATCAAGGATAAAAAGATGGGGTTTATATCATATTGCTTGAGTTTATCCCTCTACATCATGTGATCTTGCCTAATGCGTTACTCTGTTCTTATGAACTGAATAATCTAGATGCATGCTCGATAGCAGTCGATGTGTGGAGTAATAGTAGTAGATGCAGAATCGTTTCGGTCTACTTGTCACGGAAGTGATGCCTATATACATGATCATGCCTAGATATTCTCTTAACTATGCGCTTTTCTATCAATTGCTCGACAGTAATTTGTTCACCCACCGTAGAATTTGCTATCTTGAGGGAAGCCACTAGTGAAACCTATGGCCCCAGGTCTATTTTCCATTATATTATTTTTCTATCAGCTTGCTATTTCTCTCGTTGTTTATTTTGCAATCTTTATTTTCCAATCTATACAATAAAAATACCAAAAATATTTATATTATTATCTCTATCAGATCTCACTTTCGTAAGTGACCGTGAAGGGATTGACAACCCCTTTATCACGTTGGTTGCGAGGTTCTTGTTTGTTTGTGCAGGTACTACAGACTTGCGTGTTACCTCCTACTGGATTGATACCTTGGTTCTCAAAACTGAGGGAAATACTTACGCTACTTTGCTGCATCACCCTTTCCTCTTCAAGGGAAAACCAACGCATGCTCAAGAGGTAGCACCAACATAGAACAACAGGAGTGTTGTGTTTAATCTTGGATTTTTTCGGGGTTCGTTTGGCCTTTTTTGTACATTAACTGGGTTTTCTAGGCATTTTGTGTGCATAATTCAAATTTCAAATACATGCACATGCTCCAGTGCATATAAATTGGTTGAAAAATCAATTTTAAGTCCTTGGGTGCATTCTTAGGTCCCATGCAAGAAATGGTAATGAATTTCAAACACCAGGGCACCGTTGATTGCCGGCAAAACCTTGAGATACTTTGTTTTAAATTCTAGTAAATCTAAAACTCGTCTGAAATTCATGAAAATTGGCATGCTATCATGGAATGGCACCCGACATGCTTTGGTATTTTTCGTGTCCATTTTGAGAGAAGGCGCACTCGAATAATGACAGCCAACAAAGGCATTTTGAAAAAATAGCTGCCACTTTAATATCTCAAACGTTTGTATAATTCAAACCGTGTGCGTTCTGTTAACCATTCATATGACACCACGTGTCTTGATTTTAATGGCTATAGGAGGTGCCATGTGGACAGCTGCTTGACTGAACGGGAGGCGTGCGAGCGCAGTCCGGTGCGCAGGCTCACGGGAAGTGTACAAGCTGTTCAATGCAGGATCTGTGCATCTCTTCAACGCAAACGGTTCAGATTGCGGTATGCAAATTAAAGCCAGACTTTGGCGCTAAGCCAAGAGACACTGCGATTTGTCAAAATATGAAGCTAAAAATCAATAGCACTATCTATTTTTTAAACTAAAATTCAGTAATTGAGCATTGATTTCATTCATAGAGATTAAGCAGTCGTTCTCACCGAGAAGCGAGACAGCCATGGACAGCCGCCTGCCTCGCTCCCACTAGTCTATATTAATGGTGCCGCTGAGCGGCCACACCCCCCATCCTTGCCACGCACACAATCCTCTCTCTCCGCCTGCACCCTCGACGCCACTCTGAGTCCTAAAAGCCGTCAATGTACGAGGATACCACCGACCCGCCCCATCGGAGGGAGTGGCGACGCCAGGGCTTCTGAAGCACCGGAGCATGGCATGAATATGGAGGCAGAGGTTTCCATCGCCGCCGATGAGGTGGAGAACAAGGCTCCCAACAAGCGGAGGCGAGTCGAGAAAGAACCGCAAGCGACTCCAACAGGCCTAGATTTCATCAACAACCTCCCCGGTGATATGTTGATAGTCATCATATCCCTCCTCCCAATCAAATATCAGGCCCTATGGCTCCTCACCCATGTCGACCTCCTCGACGCCCACAAGCTCTACCATGGCTATCGCCAAAGCTTGGATGTGTTCTCCCAGATCCTCGGCAGTCACCATGGCCCAATCAAAGGCCTTATCACGGGCAAGTTTCGTTCCAATGGCAAGGACCAAGCCAAGCTTGTCGAGTGGTTCCAATCCCCCACCATAGATCAGCTCGAGAAGCTCAGTTTTAATGATGGGCATATGTGCTTGCTACCAACGTCCGTGCTCCGCTTCGCACCCATGCCGCGCCTCGCCAAGTTCATGAACTTTCATCCCCCACCTAATGATGCGCCCGCTCTTTTTCTACCACGACTGAAGCACCTCGAGCTCGTCACCGTCTACATCCCAAAGGATGACATGGAGCGCCTGCTCCATCGCTTTACTACACTCGAGTTCCTTCGTCTTCAGGCGATGAATTGGTCGAGTACCTTGCACATCACCTCTAGGACTCTCCGGACTATTTATGTGTGTTGCAGGTGTTGCAACGAGAGATCACAAAAGGTGGACCACAATATGGTCATCCAGGACACACCTTCACTTGAGAGATTACTTGTAATTGATCAACAAGGTCCAACAAGAATCAATGTCATTTCTGCACCGAAGTTGAAAGTGGTGGGCTACTCGTCTGTCAAATACTACAACTTTCAGGTACAACAGTCGCCTTATACCTCTCCTTCTTGATATCAACGTTATTTCTAGTTTTGAAGTTGTATGTCCGTCTGTCATCTAGCGAAGCTTCACCCAGACTCTGGGCATAGTGAAGGTCTTGGCACTAGAATCTGTCAGCCCCAACTTGGACCAAGTTGTCAGTTGCCTGAGATGCTTTCCGTGCCTAAAGAAACTGTATATCGAGGTGATGTTCCTTTCTTGTTAAATGTTAACCATAAGGGATTTCAATTTTTTGCACCTTTTCACAAGTTTAGAATGACAATGTACTACGATTTCTGAAGGAATTTTGGAGGATTTTAGGACATACACCCCCACCCCATATTGGTTGCTTCATTCATATGGTTACAATCGTCCATAAGCATTTCTCCTTTGGATTCATCTGTACTAGTTTTCTTAGGGAATTTTTCATCCAATCCAACCTCTTGTGAAGAAGGCTACATGTTTCTAGATTGTAATCAAATGCCCATGTTAATCATGCCAGATCAAAGATGGCATGTTGGTGCATTTTACAAATCCTTCAAACCAAATGGGCGTGTAGCAGTGTTCAAAACTGCATGTAGCCACTAACACATTCTCTTCTTTTGCAGATAATAATAGGCCCGGAGGTGGATAATGTTTATAACGACAATCACATCGAATGCCTGGATCTACATCTCTCAAATATTACTTTGAACTCCTACTAAGGGACCTTACCAGAGATTACACTCGCCAGGTTCTTTCTTGCCAGAGCAAAGGTGCTAAGGGTACTGAGGTTGAACACGCATTTAATTAGGAAAGATGAATGGTATGATTATCAAATCCGGCAGGTACTGCGGAATGGAAGAGCCTCCAAAAATGCCAAACTTCGTATTGGAAGAGCATATGGCAAAGCAATTGGGAGTCATTGTGTCAAACCCATACATGACTTGTCTGCGGTTGATCCCTTTTCAGAAATGACGCAGTTTGCAATGTTTGAATTTGGGCATTGTAATCTTTGAATTTGAACCTTGCAATATTTATGGTATTTGTTATATTGAACCATTTCTGTTCTCTTGTCTCAACAGAAACAGTTCATCCGAGTGAACCGCATGTCATATATCGCACACACCTTGATCTGGCTGACCGTTTCTTTTGTGTTGCCTAATCACAAATAGTTCATCTAAGTGAACTGTATGATGTACATCGCACACACCTTGATCTGGCTGACCGTTTCTTTTCTGTTTCCTAATCACAAATAGTTCATCCGAGTGAACAGTATGTTGTACATCGCATACACATTTATCTGGCTGCCGTTTCTTTTGTTCCTCCTCATCGAAAATGGTTAATTGAACTGAACCATATGCCCTGCATCGCACACACAACTAAAATCTGAACCGTGTTTGATGCATCCTCCATCGTAAACGTTTTGCACCTTTTTTGACGGTTTCTTTACACCACCGTTTGCGATTATTGCATCGCACACAATTTCGTCGAAGGGTCTCTGATCATAGTGTCGCGTTAGCAGCATCCTGCAGTAGTGTATATGCATCTTCATATTGTTTCTGGGAGATCGTAGGGCAATTTCTTTTGATTTCTACTATGTTTATCAACAAGTTGTTCCTAGTTGATCAATTAGAGCTAGACCTAGATCCTCTATTCCTCATAATTAGAAGCCCAATGTGGTTCTAATCTCTTCCGTCTAATTCTCCGGCGATGATTATCTCTTGACGATGAAGTGCTGCCGGATCATGTTGATATGTCTCCGATGTATCTATAATTTTTGATTGTTTCATGCTATTATGTTATCAATCTTGGATGCTTTATATGCATTTGTACGCTATTTTATATCATTTTTTGGGACTAACCTATTAACCCAGTGCCTAATGCCAGTTCCTGTTTTTTACTTGTTTTTAGTTTTCAGAAAATCAGTACCAAATGAAGTCCAAACACAATGATTATTTTGGACCAGAAGAGACCTTTGAAGGTTCGGGAGGAGGCCAGAAGCCTTACGGCAGAACCACGAGCTCACCAGACATGCCATGGGGGGTAGCGCGCACCCCCTAACCATGTGAGCAACTCTGTTTGACCTAATTCCACCTCTATAAATTCCCAAATATTCCCAAACCAACAATGAGACACCCGAAATACTTCTTCCGCTACCAGAAGCTTCCGTTCTTAAGCGATCCCATCTGGAGGCCTTTTCCGATACTCTATCGGAGGGGAAATCGATCACGGAGGGCTTCTACATCATCATTGCTTCCTTCTGATGATATGTAAGTAGTTTACCACAGACCTATCAGTCCATAGCTAGTAGCTAGAGGGCTTCTTCTCTCTCTTTGATCTTCAGTACAATGTTCTCCGCGATCTTCTTGGAGTTTTATCCGATGTAATCTTCTTTTGTGGTGTGTTTGTTGGGATCCGATGAATTATGGGTTAATGGTCATATTATTCATTGAAATTAATTGAGTCTTTTTTGAACTTTATTATTCATGATTATGCTAGCTTTGTATTTCTTTCCGATCTATCCGTTGGGAGAGGTGCTTTGGTAATGGGTTCAATCTTGTGGTGTCCTTACCCAGTGATAGTAGGGGTAGCAAGGCATGTATTGTATTGTTGCCATAAAGGATAAAACTATGGGGTTTATTCATATTGCTTGAGTTTACTTTGTCTACATCACGTCATCTTGCTTAAAGCATTACTTTCTTTGTCATGAACTTAATACCATAGATGCATGTTGGATAGCGGTTGAAGGGTGGAGTAATAGTAGTAGATGCAGGCAGGAGTCGTTCTACTTGTCATGGACATGATGCCTATATGTGTGATCATTGCCATGATAACGCCATAACTATGCGCTTCTCTATCAATTGTCCAACAGTAATTTGTTTACCCATCGTATGCTATGTGTGAGAGAGAGAATCCTCTAGTGAAAACTATGGCCCCGGGGTCTATTTTTATCATATTACTAAAACCAAAAATATTTTGCTAAAATTTATTTGTTTTTGTTTTACTTTTCTTTATCTATCTATCACTATCAGAATAATTCTTGCAAGTAACCAGTTCAAGAGGATTGACAACCCTCTTGCCCGTGGTGGGTGCAAGTATTTGCTTTTGTGTGTGTAGGTGCTGACGATGAGAGTTTACGTGGTTCCCCTATTAGTTCGATGGCCTTGGTTCTCACTGAGAGAAATACTTATATCTACTATACTGCTTCACCCCTCCTCTTCGGGGAAAATCCCCACGCAGTTTACAAGTAGCAGGAAGAATTTCTGGCACTGTTGCCTGGGAGACATCATCAAATTCTCATCGGGTTCCTACATAAAAACTATCATCTACTTGCTCTACTTTTTTTTGCCTCTCTTTTTCATCTGCCTCCACTTCTCATAAAAAATCAAAAACACAAAAATATTTTTTGCTCGTTTGCTTGCTTTAAGGTTGCTATCATGTCTATGTTTGAGAAAGTTATTGTTGAAAGTGCTAGTGAGGATAGTACTAGTGAGATTCTTGAATAAGATTATTGACATTAATAATAGTCCTCTTGGGAACGAAGTTCCTCATGATGAAGCTCCCATAGTTTTTAAAACTAAAACTTACCGTCTGGGTGGCGGAAATATTACTGGGAATAAAATTATTCAAGAATTATTTAATTGCACAGGAGTAATACCATTAATCAGAGGATCTATTCTTGACAAAAAAATTGCTATATGGATGTTATTGCTATGCTTGTGCTTAAGTTATTTTTTGCATATTCATCCTGCCTTACAAAAGATATTCTTTGAACTTCCCAATAAACATAACCCTAAGGATAAAAAAGATTGCCACTATTATCATTATGCATCAATTTGACTATATAATTCGAGAAGCTAGGGACATATTTGCCTTTTGTAAAATAGATTTTGAGCATCCTCCAATAGAAGAGATCCTTCATGATAAAGACACCATACGTAGGTTGGAATCTAATGATTATTTTGTTTATGGTGAAAATATTAGAAAAAGAGTTCCTTATGCTGAATTAATTAAAACCTTGTACCACGATACTTCTAATAAATTTGAATGGATCACTAAAGGAATTGTTGAAGGATTTAGTGAAGAGTGGTTTGAAAGGATGGCCAGGGATTCCATTGATGATGAAATACATGTTTTATATGAGGATCTCTATGGTGATGATTCGGAGTTTGAAGTAATGAATGTTAAAATTACCTAACAAAGTCCCTTCAACTTTTTAAGTTCCCCTACTAGAATAGTAGCACATGAGAATAGAGAATTAATGAGAAAGGATTTTGAAGAATTGGTTAAAAAGGATTTGGGAATGATGGATGACAATACCTTCAACAATGCATTACGCCCAGCTAGGGGTGTAAAACAATAGCGCTTGTTGGGAGGCAACCCAATAACTATCATAAATTTTCCTTTTACTTTTTGTTTTGTGTGTTCATATAATTATTGTTTTCGTTATGATTGTGTTTTTATGTTTTAATTACTGTTTGTGCCAAGTAAAGCCTTTGGGATGATTTGGTTGGTAGTTGACTTGATTCTATGAAAAAACAGAAATGCTTGCTCTCAATCCAGGAATTTCAAAAACTCACTCGAACATGCTTTTGATCTGAATATTTTACACACCCACGTTGTCCTAATTTTTAAGAATTTTTAGAGTTACTGAAGTATGGTATTTGTTCACATCATTACAAATTGTTCTGTTTTAGACAAATGTTGTTTTTGTTGCATAGTTTGCTTGTTCTAATGATGCTATGGTTTATATCGGGGGTATAAGTCATGGAGAAGTTAGAATACAATATGTATTATACAATAATAAAATATGAATGAGTTCATCGCAATACCTAAAGTTTATGATCTGCTTATTATACTAACGGATCTCATGAGGTTTCTGTTGAGTTTTGTGTGCTGAAGTTTTCAAGTTTTGGGTGAGACAACAATGGAGGAAGGAATAAGGAGCTACAAGACCCTGAGCTTGGGGGTTCCCAAGGAACCCCAAGGTAACATTCAAGGAAGACCCAAGCGTCTAAGCTTGGGGATGCCTCGGATGGCATCCCCTCTTTCGTCTACAATCTATCAGTATGTCCCTTGGAGTCATATTTTTATTCATCACATGATATGAGCTTTGCTTGGAGCATCTTGTGCTATAGTAATTTTTGCTTTGTTTTATTTTTAGTTTTCCACAATCATTGTTTGCTGGACACACCTTTTGAGAGGGACACGCATTTACTCGTGATTTTCTAGAATACTCTATATGCTTCACTTACATCTTTTGAGCTAGGCAGTTGCTCTAGTGCTTCACTTATATCTTTTAGAGCATGGTGATGGTTATATTTTATAGAAATAGTTGCAATATCATGCTTCACTTAAATCTTTTTGAGAGGCTAAAAGTATTAATGGAAATTTGCACGGGTTATAAGACTAGTCCATAAAGGATAGGTATTCAAGGGGGGATATAATAAAAACTTTCATGTAGATCACTGAATATGATATGTTTGATTCCCTGCAATAGTTTTGCGATATTAAGATGGTAATATGTGGGAGTACTAGTGGATGATCGGGGTTTAGTAAATATATCGATATTAAAGTTTTTCATTCCTGAAGCATGCACATATAGCCTCAAGTTTTGCGATGAAGTTGGAGCATGATTTATTATTGAGTGTCTACCTTATCAGTGGCGCTCGGGGACGAGCGGTGGTCTTTTCCTCCCAATCTATCCCCCTAGGGGCATACAAGTAGTACTTTGCTTTGACGGCTAATAAACTTTCATGATAAGTATATGAGTTTGTTATGACTAATGTGAGTATATGGATTATACGCACTCTTACCTTTCCGCAATTTGAAGGAAATATTTCCTTATATCATGATAAATGTTTATTATTCATGCTAGAATTGTATTAACCGGAAACTTGATACATGTGTGAATACATAGACAAAACAAAGTGTCCCTAGTATGCCTTTTACTTAACTAGCTCGTTAATCAAAGATGGTTAAGTTTCCTGACCATAGACACGTGTTGTCATTTGATGAACGAGGTCACATCATTAGGAGAATGATGTGATGGACAAGACCCATCCGTTAGCTTAGCATAATGATCGTTAAGTTTTATTCCTATTGCTTTCTTCATGACTTATAAATATTCCTTTGACTATGAAATTATGCAACTCCCGAATACCGGAGGAACACCTTGTGTGCTATCAAATGTCACAACATAACTGGGTGGTTATAAAGATGCTCTACAGGTGTCTCCGAAGGTGTTTGTTGGGTTGGCATAGATCGAGATTAGGATTTGTCACTCCGAGTATCGGAGAGGTATCTCTGGGCCCTCTTGGTAATGCACATCATGATAAGCCTTGCAAACAACGTGACTAATGAGTTATTTGCGGTATGATGTAATACGAAATGAGTAAAAACACTTGCTGGTAACGACATTGAACTAGGTATGAGGATACCTGAAGGAAATATGCCCTAGAGGCAATAATAAAGTTGTTATTTATATTTCCTTATATCATGATAAATGTTTATTATTCATGCTAGAATTTTATTAAACCGGAAACTTAGTACATGTGTGAATATATAGACAAAACAGAATGTCCCTAGTATGCCTCTACTTGACTAGCTCGTTAATCAAAGATGGTTAAGTTTCCTGACCATGGACATGTGTTGTCATTTGATGAATGGGATAACATCAGTAGAGAACAATGTTGGGGATATCGCTTATCGGGAACTTATCGGTCGACCCATGATAAGGGGTAAATCGGCCAGTTTATCGGCATATCGGCCGATTTATCGCCATATCTGCTGATTTATCGGCCCATTTATCTTATCGGTCTGACAGCGGTAAGCGATAAATCGGCCGATTTATCGGCATATCGGAAGATATCTTGAACAGTGGTAGAGAATGATGTGATGGAGAACACCCATCCGTTAGCTTAGCATTATGATCGGTTACTTTTATTGCTATTGCTTTCTTCATGACTTATACATATTCCTCTGACTATGAGATTGTGCAACTCCCGTATACCGGAGGAACACCTTGTGTGCTATCAAACATCACAACGTAACTGGGTGATTATAAAGATGCTCTACAGGTGTATCCAAAGGTGTTTGTTCAGTTGGCATAGATCAAGATTAGGATTTGTCACTCCATGTATCGGAGAGGTATCTCCGGACCCTCTCGGTAATGCACATCACTACAAGCCTTGCAAGCAATGTGACTAATGAGTTAGTTGCGGTATGATGCATTATGGAACGAGTAAAGAGACTTGCCGGTAATGAGATTGAACTAGGTATGAGGATACTGACGATCGAATCTCGGGCAAGTAACATACCGATGACAAAGGGAATGATGTATGTTGTTATGCGGTTTGACCGATAAAGATCTTCGTAGAATATGTAGGAACTAATATGAGCATCCAGGTTCCACTATTGGTTACTGACCGAAGATGTGTCTTGGTCATGTCTACATAGTTCTCGAACCCGTAGGGTCCGCACGCTTAACGTTCGATGATGATTTGTATTATGAGTTATGTTTGTTGGTGATCGAAGTTTGTTCGGAGTCTCGGATGAGATCACGGACATAAGAGGAGTGTCGAAATGGTTTAGAGGTAAAGATTCATATATTGGAAGGTAGTATTTGGACATCAGAATGGTTCCGAGTGGTTCGGGTTATTTTCCGGAGTACTGAGGGGTTACCGGAACCCCCAGAGAAGTGTTGGGCCAACATGGGCCTAAGGGAGAGAGAGGGAAGCCCGCGGGGGGTGGCTGCGCGCCCCCTCCTAGGGAGTCCGAATAGGACAAGGAGGAGGGGGCGCCCCCTCCCCTTTCTGTCTCCCTCTCCTCCCTATTCCCTCCAGTGGAGAAAGGAAAAGGGGGTGAATCCTACTTGAACTAGGAGTCCAAGTAGGACTCCCCCCATGGCGCGCCCCTCCTGGCCGCCTGGCTCTCTCCCCCTCCTTTATATTCGTGGGAAGGGGGCACCCCAAAGGCACACCAAGATTTCTCCAAGCCATGTGCGGTGCCACCCTCCACAGTTTACTCCTTCGGTCATAGCGTCATAGTGCTTAGGCGAAGCCCTGCGCGGATCACATCACCATCACCACGCCATCGTGTTGTCGGAACTCTCCCTCAACCCTCTACTGGATCAAGATCTCGAGGGATGTCATCGAGCTGAACGTGTGCTGAACACAGAGGTGTCGTACGTTCGGTACTTGGATCGGTTGGATCGTGAAGACGTTCGACTACATCAACTGCGTTAACATAACGCTTCCGCTTTCGGTCTACGAGGGTATGTAGACACACTCTCACCGTCTCGTTGCTATGCATCTCCTAGATAGATATTGCGTGATCGTAGGGATTTTTTTGAAATTGCATGCTACGTTCCCCAACAGTGGCATCTGAGCCAAGTCTACGCGTAGATGATATGCACGAGTAGAACACAAAGAGTTGTGGGCGATAATAGTCATACTACTTACCACCAACGTCTTACTTTGATTTGGCGGTATTGTTGGATGAAGCGTCCCAGACTGACATTACATGACCGCGTTCATGAGACTGGTTCTACCGACGTGGTTCGCATATAGGTGGCTTGCGGGTGTCTGTTTCTCCAACTTTAGTTGAATCGAGTTTGACTATGGCCGGTCCTTGTTGAAGGTTAAAAAAGCACACTTGACGAAAAATTGTTGTGTTTTGATGCGTAGGTAAGAACGGTTCTTGCTAGAAGCCCGTAGCAGCCACGTAAAACTTGCAACAACAAACTAGAGGATGTCTAACTTGTTTTTGCAGGGCATGTTGTGATGTGATATGGTCAAGACGTGATGAGATATAAATTGTTGTATGAGATGATCATGTTTTGTAAAAGTTATCGGCAACTGGAAGGAGCCTTATGGTTGTCGCTTTATTGTATGAAATGCAATCGCCATATAATTACTTTACTTTATCACTAAGCGATAGCGATAGTCGTAGAAGCAATAGTTGGCGAGACAACAACGATGCTATGATGGAGATCAAGGTGTCAAGCCGGTGACGATGGAGATCATGACGGTGCTTTGGAGATGGAGATCAAAGGCACAAGATGATGATGACCATATCATGTCACATATTTTGATCGCATGTGATGTTTATCTTTTATGCATCTTATTTTGCTTAGTACAGCAGTAGCATTATAAGATGATCCCTCACTAAATTTCAAGGTACAAGTGTTCTCCCTAAGTATGCACCGTTGCTACAGTTCGTCGTGCCGAGACACCACATGATGATTGGGTGTGATAAGCTCTACGTTCACATACAACGGGTGCAAGCCAGTTTTGCATGTGCAGAATACTCGGGTTAAACTTGACGAGCCTAGCATATGCAGATATGGCCTCAGAACATTGAGACCGAAAGGTCGAACGTGAATCATATAGTAGATATGATCAACATAGTGATGTTCACCATTGAAAACTACTCCATCTAACATGATGATCGGACATGGTTTAGTTAATATGGATCACGTGATCATTTAGATGACTAGAGGGATGTCTATCTAAGTGGGAGTTCTTTAGTAATATGATTAATTGAACTTTAATTTATCATGAACTTAGTACCTGATAGTTTTTGCATATCTATGTTGTAGATTAATGGCCCGTGCTACCGTTCCTTGAATTTTAATGCGTTCCTAGAGAAAGCTAAGTTGAAAGATGATGGTAGCAACTACACGGAATAGGTCCGTAACTTGAGGATTATCCTCATTGTTGCACAGAAGAATTCCGTCCTGGGAGCACCGCTAGGTACAAGACCCGCTGCAGGAGAAACTCTGGACGTTATGAACGTCTGGGCAGAGCAAAGCTGATGACTACTCGATAGTTCAGTGTGCCATGCTTTACGGCTTATAATCATGACTTCAAAGACATTTTGAATGTCATGGAGCATATGAGATGTTCTAGGAGTTGAAGTTAATATTTCAAGCAAATGCCCAAGTTGAGAGATATGAAGTCTCCAACAAGTTCTACAGCTGCAAAATGGAGGAGAACAGTTCTGTCAGTGAACAAATACTCAGAATGTCTGGGTACCATAACCACTTGACTCAGCTGGGAGTTAATCTTCCTGATGATAGTGTCATTGACACATCACTGCCACCAAGCTATAAAGGCTTCGTGATGAACTATAGTATGCAAGGGATGGAAAAGATAATTCCCGAGCTCTTCGCGATGCTAAAGGCTGCGGAGGTAGAAACCAAGAAGGAGCATCAAGTGTTGGTGGTTAAAAAGACCACTAGTTTCAAGAAATAGGGCTACGGGAAGAAGGGGAACTTCAAGAAGAACAGCAAACCAGTTGCTGATCAAGCTGTCGGTGTACAAAAGTAGGGGCTCTCCTTTTGCACACCTTTACTTGTGCACGGGCAATCGAGCCACGCCCACGGCCGCACTAAGCAGGGTAGAGGAGGGATGCCGGAGCACAAGACGACCAAAGCAACACCAAGACCAGGAGCGCAAAGAGAGCAAGAGGGCGAGGTGGACTCCCCTGGAAAGACTCTTGCCGGGGTGGCTTCCACAGCCCCAGTAAGATCCTTGCCGGGGCAACTTGCCTGACGCCAGCAGAGTGTGCCACCCTTGAGCCCAAGGGTATCCAACGCCATCAACTACATTGAAACCAAGTCTTGGGAGGCACCTCCGTGGTGGCATGCAGATCTTTGTAGAGATCATAAATACACAAGATCATATGAGAACCAGAAGACGGCGATCCTTGGTGAGATCCTTGCCAAGGAAATCCATGAGACCCCCGGCAAGATCCTTGCCGGGGAAGACCGCGGTGCTGCAGTGGGACCCTTGTCGGGCCCTCGTCAAGACCCTTTCCGAGGATGTCTGCGGGGCCGCAGCCAGGCCCGCGTCTACCAAGACTCCATCGCCGCTCCCATGCAGCTGCTAGCTCAACCAGTTGGGCAGGCATCTGCGTGGCAGCGTGCGGCCTCCACACCGACTCAGCAAGCACCTGCATGGTGGCATGCAAATCTTCGTGAAAGCTCCGCCATCACGCCAGCCCAGCAGCCAGCCAACATGGCACTACAACGCCTCGTCAGCTCGGACGCGCATCGGAGCCAGGCGAGGCGGCGACAGCTGGGACGAGCTTCTTTGCCGTCCCCAATAAAGCAAGAGGGGCACGTCGGGGGCGCATTAAATGCATTTGTCTGACGATGCCAGAGAATAGACTCAGCCACTTTACACCTTTCCACCTCATGTGTGCCACTGTGGCGACCCCTTTTGTCTATAAAAGGAGGCCCGAGGCGTATGGGAGAGGGATTCGGATCTTTTGGACTAGGGAGACATCGCAGCTAGTTCAAGAACACAAGAACACTCAGATATACATCAAAGCAGGACTAGGGTTTTACGCATCTCCGCAGCCCGAACCTGGGTAAACGATTTGCGTGCTGACCGCCAAACCCGCTCTTTGCACAACCCCGCGCCCGCCAACCGTAGAAGGGATTCCAGTGACCCCATAGGTGTCATTTCCCACTGACATCTCTGGCGCGCTAGGTAGGGGGTGCGCAGTTGTGGAGATCCTGGTCTGGTTGAAGCAGCGGCTTCATCATGGTTGTCACTTCAAGGAAGAAGACGACCGAACAAGTGGCGTCCTTGAGACGTAGTGAACGCTCATGCAGCAGCAGAAAAGCTAAGCCATGCAAAACTTTGAGTAATTCCTTTTTATATATAAGGTTATCATCCTCGACGATCTTGCCTTGTGTATGGAAAACCAGCACGCAATGGGGCCCTGCCACTATTGGCAACGCACTCGTTCTGTTTCAAGTCCGCTAAACAATTCGAGCGGCTATGTCAGGAAAGGCGGGGTGAAATTTTGTGATTGGCAACGCTCTCCTCTGTCTCGAGTCCACTCGACAGATCGAGCGGCCGCGTTAAGAGCAGTGAGGTGGTTTGCCCAGCAGCAAGCATACCCGACATGCGATTGGGGATCCTTCCTCAAGGCGTCGCGGCCTGGGTTTCCGCGCCGGCAAGCCTACCCGATTAACGTAGGGTGGACATACAAAAGGAGATCAAACGGGAAAATAACATGCATCATTTCAAAAGCACTGCAGAGTTATATTACATCAATTGTTGATGTGGTTCTAACTAAAGATAAAAATTGTCTTGGTTGTGAACCTGCAGCGGTGCTATCTCTTGAGCACTGTGTTGGTTTTCCCTTGAAGAGGAAAGGTTGATGCAGCAAAGTAGCGTAAGTATTTCCCTCAGTTTTTGAGAACCAAGGTATCAATCCAGTTGGAGGCCACACTCAAGTCCCTCGTAAACAAATAAGAACCTCGCAACCAACGCGATAAAGGGGTTGTCAAGCCCTTCACGGTCACTTACGAGAGTGAGATCTGATAGAGATAATAATGATAAGGTAAATATTTTTGGTATTTTTATGATATAGATTGAAAGTAAAGATTGTAAAATAAAATAGATTGGAAACTTATATGATGGAAAATAGACCCGGGGGCCATAGGTTTCACTAGTGGCTTCTCTCAAGATAGTATAAGTATTACGAAGGGTGAACAAATTACTGTCGAGCAATTGATAGAAAAGCGAATAATTATGAGAATATCTAGGCATGATCATGTATATAGGAATCACATCCGCGACAAGTAGACCGACTCCTGCCTGCATCTACTACTATTACTCCACACATCGACCGCTATCCAGCATGCATCTAGAGTATTAAGTTCATAAGAACAGAGTAACGCATTAGGTAAGATGACATCATGTAGAGGGATAAACTCAAGCAATATGATATAAACCACATCTTTTTATCCTCGATGGCAACAATACAATATGTGTCGTTTCTCTTTCTGTCACTGGGATCGAGCACCGCAAGATTGAACCCAAAGCTAAGCACTTCTCCCATTGCAAGAAAGATCAATCTAGTAGGCCAAACCAAACAGATAATTCGAAGAGACTTGCAAAGATAACCAATCATACATAAAAGATTTCAGAGAAGAATCAAATATTGTTCATAGATAGACTTGATCATAAACCCACAATTCATCGGATCTCGACAAACACACCGCAAAAAGAGTTACATCGAATAGATCTCCAAGAAGATTGAGGAGAACTTTGTATTGAGATTCAAAGAGAGAGAAGAAGCCATCTAGCTAATAACTATGGACCCGAAGGTCTGAACTAAACTACTCACACATCATCGGAGGGGCCATGGAGTTGATGTAGAGGCCCTTCATGATCGATGCCCCCTCCGGCGGAGCTCCGGAAAAGGCCCCAAGATGGGATCTCTTGGGTACATAAGGTTGCGGCGGTGGAAATAGGGTTTCGTGGTGCACCTAGATGTTTTCGGGGTATGTGAACATATATAGGAGGAAGAAGTAGGTCGGTTGAGCCACGAGGGACCCACGAGGGGGGAGGGCGCGCCCAGGGGTAGGCGCGCCCCCTGCCTCATGGAAACCTCGTTCGTTTCTTGACGTCCACTCCAAGTCCTCTGGATCACGTTTGTTCCAAAAATCACGCTCCCGAAGGTTTCATTCCGTTTGGACTCTGTTTGATATTCCTTTTCTGCGAAACACTGAAATAGGAAAAAAACAGCAATTTGCACTGGGCCTTGGGTTAATAGGTTAGTCCCAAAAATAATATAAAAGTGTAAAATAAAGCACATTAACATCCAAAACAGATAATATAATAGCATGGAACAATCAAAAATTATAGATACGTTGGAGATGTATCAAGCATCCCCAAGCTTAATTCCATGTCGTCCTCGAGTAGGTAAATGATAAAAACAGAATTTTTGATGTGGAATGCTTTCTAGCATGTTCTTCAATGTATTTTTATCTATTGTTGCATGAATGTTCAGATCCAAAAGATTCAACATAAAACTTTATTGTTGACCTAAAAATAGTAATACTCCAAGTATGCTAATCAAACAATTATGTCTTATCAAAATAACATAGCCAAAGAAAACTTATCCCTACAAAATCATATAGTTTGGCCATGCTTCATTTTTGTCACACAAAATGCTCTCATCATGCACAACCCCGATGACAAGCCAAGCAATTGTTTCATACTTAGCCTTTTCAAACTCTTTCAACTTTTACGCAATATATGAGCGCGAGCCATGGACATAGAACTATGGGTGGAATAGAATATGATGATTGAGGTTGTGTGAGAAGACAAAAAGGGAGAAAGTCTCACATTGACGTGGCTAATCAATGGGCTATGGAGATGCCGACCGATTGATGTCAATGCAAGGAGTAGGGATTGCTATGCAATGGGTGCACTAGAGCTATAAATATATGAAAGCTCATCAAAGAAACTAAGTGGGTGTGCATCCAACTTGCTTGCTCACGAAGACCTAGGGCATTTGAGGAATCCCATCATTGGAATATACAAGCCAAGTTCTATAATGAAAAATTCCCACTAGTATATGGAAGTGACAAAATAAGAGACTCTCTATCATGAAGATCATGGTGCTACTTTGAAGCACAAGTGTGGAAAAAGGATAGTAACATTGTCCCTTCTCTCTTTTTCTCTCTTTTTTTTGTTTGGGCCTTCTTTTCTTTCTTTCTTTTGGCCTCTTTTTTTATTTTTTTATTGTTTGTAAGGGGTCTCATCCCGACTTGTGGGGGAATCATAGTCTCCATCATCCTTTCCTCACATGGGACAATGATCTAATGATGATCATCACACTTTTATTTACTTACAACTCAAGAATTACAACTCAATACTTAGAACAAAATATGACTTTATGTGAATGCCTCCGGCAGTATACCGGGATTGATGAATCAAGAGTGACATGTATGAAATATTAAGCATGGTGGCTTTGCCACAAATACGATGTCAACTACATGATCATGCAAAGCAATATGACAATGATGATGTGTGTCATAATAAATGGAACAGTGGAAAGTTGCATGGCAATATATCTCGGAATGGCTATCGAAATGCCATAATAGGTAGGTATGGTGGCTGTTTTGAGGAAGATATAAGGAGGCTTATGTGTGATAGAGTGTATCATATCACGGGGTTTGGATGCACCGGCGAAGTTTGCACCAACTCTCAAGGTGAGAAAGGGCAATGCACGGTACCGAAGAGGCTAGCAATGATGGAAGGGTGAGAGTGCGTATAATCCATGGACTCAACATTAGTCATAAAGAACTCGCATACTTATTGCAAAAATCTACAAGTCATCAAAACCAAGCACTACGCGCATGCTCCAAGGGGGATAGATTGGTAGGAAAAGACCATCGCTCGTCCCCGACCGCCACTCATAAGGAAAGCAATCAAAGAACACCCCATGCTTCAAATTTGTCACACAACGTTTACCATATGTGCATGCTACGGGACTTGCCAACTTCAACACAAGTATTCATCAATTTCACAATTACTCAACTAGCACACCTCTAATATTACCACCTTTGTATCCCAAAACAACTATCAAGCATCCAACTTCTCTTAGCATTTAAAATTTATAACCAAAGTAAATTACCATGCTCTTCTAAAAGACTCTCAAAATGATATAAGTGAAGCATGGGAGATCAATTATTTCTATAAAATAGAACCACTGCGGTGCTCTAAAAGATATAAGCGAAGCACTAGAGCAAAAAGTATCCAACTCAAAAGATATAAGTGAAGAACATAGAGTATTCTAGTAAATTCCAATTTATGTGTGTCTCTCCCAAAAGGTGTACACAGTAAGGATGATTGTGGTAAACTAAAAATCAAAGACTCAAATCATACAAGACGCTCTAAGCAAAACACATATCATGTGGCAAATAAAAATATAGCTCGAACTAAAGTTACCGATGGACGAAGACGAAAGAGGGGATGCCTTCCGGGGCATCCCCAAGCTTAGGCTTTTGGTTGTCCTTGGATTTTACCTTGGGGTGCCTTGGGCATCCCCAAGCTTAGGCTCTTGCCACTCCTTGTTCCATAACCCATCAAATCTTTACCCAAAACTTGAAAACTTCACAACACAAAACTTAAACAGAAAATCTCGTGAGCTCCGTTAGCGAAAGAAAAGAAAACACCACTTCAAGGTACTGTAATTAACTCATTCTTTATTTATATTGGTGTTAAACCTACTGTATTCCAACTTATATATGGTTCATACCCTCTGATACTACTCATAGATTCATCAAAATAAGCAAACAACACGCGAAAAACAGAATCTGTCAAAAACAGAACAGTCTGAAGTAATCTGTAGGTTTAGACTACTTCTAGGACCCCAAAAATTCTAAAATAAATTTCTGTACATGAGGAATTTATCTATTAATCATCTGCAAAAATAATTAACTAAATAGAACTCTCCAGTAAAAAAATGGCAGCAAATCTCGTGAGCGCTAAAGTTTCTGTTTTTTACAGCAAGATCGCAAAGACTTTCCCCAAGTCTTTCCAAAGGTTGGAGCGACCGACCTCAAACGGTCAAGTCTCTGTGCTTCAGTGTCATCCCTGGATCGGTAATCCTGACACACACAGTACTCAAAGGATTTATAACAGAGTAGAAATCACACACTTATTACATCGAATGTCTCTAAAAGAGAACTTATTACGATAATATGGCTTAAGGCCATCTAATACGATAACAGCGGAAGGCTTGGAAGATAAAGTGAGTCCATCAACTCCAACGGCATAGCTGAGCTGCATGGCAACGACCTACCGAACCTTACTCCTCGTCTGAAAAGTTTGCAACATGATACGTTGCAGCCCGAAAACGGGTCAGCACATGGAATATGCTGGCAATGTAACACAGTAGAGCAATGAACAGAATAATGCTAACACTATATGCAATATTGGCTGGTGGAGGCTCTATGGTTACATTGTTTTTGCGAAAAGCCAATTTTTTCCTACAACAAAGGAATAAATTTTTATTTTAACTATCATGGTAGTTGAAACATCATTGAGAAGGTTCCTCCAACTCAAACCCAATTAAGGTAATTCATTAACCCAAAAAATTAATTTAGAGTGATGAGATACCATAGGATAATCCAAATACTAGATACTCAAGATGTCCATAACTGGGGACAAGGCTAACCATGATTAGATTTTACACTCTGCAGAGGTTTGCGCACTTTTGCCCACAAGACTCGATCTCCACCGTTGGATTTCTCGCACTACATGATATTTGAGAAATGGATGACCGAGACACAGTCTTTCGGAAGCATTAACTCTTTACTCTGGGTGGACAGTTACACCTACTTCCCTCTACATCTGCTAGCCCACCACTAAAAGAGGTCACACAACTTACTCATACTATGCCAGAGCCCATAATGGCTTGTAGCTGCACACGGAAGTTTCTAGCATGAATAATCATAAGATCCCTTTGAGCCTGGGTGGCGGACCGTAGGATAATCACACGGGTAATCCGGGATATCCTAGGACAACACTGGATTCTCCAGGTGCCCAAACAAGCAATCCACCCAGATGTGTATTAAAGTTGCCACCTTAAGTTGAACCATTAATTAGCAATCTCACATCTGTCATGGATACACTCGAACCCAATCCACGTCTACGAGCTTAGCATAGCAATATAAACATAATGTAGAAGTAACTCCCAAGGGTTTAATAATAAAACAGGTAATAGGTTCTACCTCATTATCTACTTCCCAGACCCACATGTTAAGAGATCCTACTCATGCAATGTGTGAAGTCGAACTAATGCATAAAAACTGGGTGATAAAGGGGTATGATCAAAGTGTTACTTGCCATGCTGACGATCTGTGAAACCTAGAGACTCGTAGTAGCACGCTTCGCACTCCGGGTGTTCTATCACAAACAAACAATAGCATACATAAGCAATCAAGAGAATATGCACGGGTAAAACTCGAATAAGAAGAACTAACCAGAAAGTTCAACTTAAGAATTCCGGTTTGCAAAAAGAATCAAATCGAACGGAGCAACGAAACTCAAACTGCGAAAGAAACAAGATCCGATTACTAATCTGTACTAAAGTCAAATTTTACAGTACCAAAATCTTGTTCAAGTTGGTTAAACGCAAAAAGAGCTTCGAGATGAAGATCTAGGTGCTTAAATCACCTGATTCCGATAAATGAGCGAAAAGATAAACTAAACGAAAATCGGATCAGAAATCATGATCGAAAATAATCGCGAAAAATCCGAGAAAAAGAAAAACTGACGAATAGGCTAACGAACGAACGTTCGTTGTCTGTGACTAACGGGCGAAAACCATTCATTAAAACGAACGTACGGACGAAGGTATGCTATTTAACCAAACCAAAAAAACCGATCTAAAAATAAAAAAACTGAAACTAGGGTTTTCAAAATAAAACCGATCGGTTTAAAAAAATGGCGGCTACCTCGTGGAACGGGTCGGTGGCGGCGACGGGCGGTGGCGAGTCGGTGGGCGGCGGCGGGACTCGGCGGCGCGGGCGGATCGAGGTGTGGCAGCGGCTAGGGCTTACGAGGCTGCGGCTTGGGCTGAGGCTGGCTCGGGCCTCGGCCTCGCCTCTTAAAGGGGCCAGCCGGGCGGTGTCCTAGCCGGATACGGCCCGGTTAGGTCGGTGCGCTGTTGTTATTTTTTAAAAAAAATAACTCCGCCATAGTAAAAAAAAGAAAATAAATACTAAACAGACTCCAAAAATCCTGAAATAAATTGTCTCCGTCCTCTAAAAATATGCCGGACAAGGTGAACATTTATTTGGGCCTAAAATGGAATGTTGAAAAACACGTATTTTTCCTATGCAAATAAAATAGCAATAAAACCGAAATAAAAAAATCAAAAATTGATTTTAATATTTTCCTCCAATATTTCATTTATTTTGGAGAAGTCATATTATCTCCTCTCATATATTTTAGTATGAAAATATTTTGGGAGAGAAAAATAATAAAACCAATGATCCTCGTTTTCGGTATTTGATAAAATTCAAATATGAAAACGGTGAAATCCCCAACTCTCTCCGAGGGTCCATGAGTTGCTTAGAATTTCGAGGATCGCGAGACAAAATGCAACAAAATATGATATGCATGAATGACCTATGTATAACATTCCTAATTGAAAATTTGGGATGTTACAAAGGTTCTACTTGGCACAAACACTAATTAAAAGCATAAAACCACATCTAAGCAGAGGCTAAATAAAGTATTTATTACTAAACAGTATCAAAAAGGAAGAAACAAAAATAAAATTGGGTTGCCTCCCAACAAGCTCTATTGTTTAACGCCCCTAGCTAGGCATAAAAGCAAGGATAGATCTGGGTATTATCATCTTTGGTATGCAATCCATAAGTGGCTCTCATAATAGATTCATAAGGTAATTTAATTTTCTTTCTAGTAAAGTGTTCCATGCCCTTCCTTAACGGAAATTGGAATCTAATATTCCCTTCCTTCATATCAATAATTGCACCAATCGTTCTAAGGAAAGGTCTACCAAGAATAATAGGACATGTAGGATTGCAATCTATATCAAGGACAATGAAATCTACGGGCACATAATTCCTATTTGCAACAATAAGAACATCATTAGTTCTTCCCATAGGTTTCTTAATGGTGGAATCCGCAAGATGCAAGTTTAAAGAACAATCATCAAATTCACGGAAACCTAGCAAATCACACAAAGTTTTAGGAATCGTGGAAACACTAGCACCCAAATCACATAAAGCAAAGCATTCATGATCTTTAATCTTAATTTTAATAGTAGGCTCCCACTCATCATGAAGTTTTCTAGGGATAGAAACTTCCAATTCAAGCTTTTCTTCATAAGATTGCATTAAAGCAACAATGATATGTTTAGTAAAAGCTTTATTTTGATTATAAGCATGCGGAGAATTTAGCATGGATTGCAACAAGGAAATACAATCTATCAAATAGCAATTATTATAATTAAATTCTTTGAAATCCAAGATAGTGGGTTCATTGCTATTTAAAGTTTTGACCTCTTCCATCCCACTTTTATCAATGTTTGCATCAAGATCTAAAAACTCTGAATCATTGGGACGCCTTCTAACTAAAGTTGACTCATCTCCAGTCCCTTCATAATCAAGATTCATATTGCAAAACAAAGATTTAATAGGGGACACATCAATAACTTTTAGATCTTCGTCTTTATTATCATGGAAACTAGAAGAACACGCTTTCACAAAGCAATCTTTTTAGCACACATCCTAGCAGTTCTTTCTTTGCACTCATCAATGGAAATTCTTATAGCTTTGAGAGACTCATTAATATCATGCTTAGATGGAATAGATCTAAGTTTCAAAGAATCAACATCAAGAGAAATTCTATCCACGTTCCTAGCCAACTCGTCAATCTTAGACAATTTTTCTTCAATCAAAGCATTGAAACTCTTTTGCGAACTAATAAATTGTTTAATATTAGATTCAAAATCAGAGGGCATCTTATTATAATTTCCATAATAATTGTTGTAGGAACTACCATAATTATTAGAGGAATTACTAGAAAACGGCCTAGGATTAAAATTACCTCTATACGCGTTATTACCAAAATTGTTCCTACCAACAAAATTCACATCCATAGATTCATTATTATTCTCAATCAAAGTAGACAAAGTCATATCATTAGGATCAGAAGAAACACTTTTATTAGCAAACAATTTCATAAGTTCATCCATCTTTCCACTCAAAACATTGATTTCTTCTATAGCATGCACCTTTCATTAGTAGATCTTTCAGCATGCCATTGAGAATAATTAACCATAATATTACCTAGGAGTTTAGTAGCTTATACTAAAGTGATTTCCATAAAAGTGCCTCCCACGGCTGAATCTAAAAGATTTCTAGAAGCAAAGTTCAATCCGGCATAAAAAATTTGTATAATCATCCAAAGATTCAAACCATGTGTAGGGCAATTACGTATCATTAATTTCATTCTCTCCCGAGCTTGTGCAACATGTTCATGATCAAGTTGCTTAAAATTCATAATATCGTTTCTAAGAGTGACGATCTTAGCAGGAGAAAAATACTTAGAGATAAAAGCATCTTTGCACTTATTCCATGAATCGATGCTATTTTTAGGCAAAGATGAAAACCAAGTTTTAGCAAGATCTCTAAGAGAAAATGGGAATAGCTTCAGTTTAACAATATCATTATCCACATCTTTCTTCTTTTGCATATCACAAAAGTCAACAAAGTTGTTTAGATGGGTAGCGGCATCTTCACTAGGAAGGTCGGAAAACGAATCTTTCATGACAAGATTCAGCAAGGCAGCATTAATTTCACAAGATTCAACATCGGTAAGAGGAGCAATCGAAGTGCTAATAAAATCATTATTGTTGGTATTGGAAAAGTCACACAATTTAGTATTATCTTGAGCCATCGTGATGGACAAGCAATCCAACACACGACCAAACAAGAAACAAGCAAAAAGAGACGAACTAGAAAAGAGAAGAGGAACAGAAAAGGAGGGCGAATAAATCAGCAAGGGTGAAGTGGGGGAGAGGAAAACGAGAGGCAAATGGCAAATAATGTAATGCGAGGGATAAGAGTTTGTGATGGGTACTTAGTATGTCTTGACTTCTGCGTAGAATCCCCGGCAACGGCACCAGAAATCCTTCTTGCTACCTCTTGAGCACTGCGTTGGTTTTCCCTTGAAGAGGAAAGGGTGATGCAGCAAAGTAGCGTAAGTATTTCCCTCAGTTTTTGAGAACCAAGGTATCAATCCAGTACGAGGCCACACGCAAGTCCGTCGTACCTACACAAACAAATAAGAACCTCGCAACCAACGCGATAAAGGGGTTGTCAAGCCCTTCACGGTCACTTACGAGAGTGAGATCTGATAGAGATAATAATGATAAGGTAAATATTTTTGGTATTTTTATGATATAGATTGAAAGTAAAGATTGCAAAATAAAATAGATTGGAAACTTATATGATGGAAAATAGACCCAGGGGGCATAGGTTTCACTAGTGGCTTCCCTCAAGATAGCATAAGTATTACGAAGGGTGAACAAATTACTGTCGAGCAATTGATAGAAAAGCGAATAATTATGAGAATATCTAGGCATGATCGTGTATATAGGCATCACGTCCGCGACAAGTAGACCGACTCCTGCATGCATCTACTACTATTACTCCACACATCGACCGCTATCCAGCATGGATCTAGAGTATTAAGTTCATAAGAACAGGGTAACGCATTAGGTAAGATGACATGATGTAGAGGGATAAACTCAAGAAATATGATATAAACCCCATCTTTTTATCCTCGATGGCAACAATACAATACGTGCCTTGCTGCCCCTGATGTCACTGAGAAAGGACACCGCAAGATTGAACCCAAAGCTAAACACTTCTCCCATTGCAAGAAAGATCAATCTAGTAGGCCAAACCAAACTGATAATTTGAAGAGACCTGCAAAGATATTAAATCATGCATAAAAGAATTCAGAGAAAAATCAAATATTGTTCATTGATAATATTTATCATAAACCCACAAGGATCTGGATACCGAGAAGGGGAATGAGGCGAAGTCAAGATCAAAAATTCGAAAGAAGAAAAATGAGCGGGGACAGGAAGCAAACAACTCACCCATGTCGGGCTGGGACGAAGTGGCCCCCTCCCCACCAACATTCGGTGCCGGGATAGAGCTGCCGGCGCCCGGGTTCGCCTCCTCCTCCTCCGTGCGCATGGGCTCGGTGCTTGGCGCCCTTGCCGGGGACACCCCTCGGGGCGGCGTGGTTGATGGGGGCAACGTATTGGGGGTGGCCCTCAGTGGCTCCTCCTGCTGCCGTCCTCCTCCTGCAACCATGACAAGGTCAGCACCAAGAAATTGTGTCCCAGCACAGGTCGATGGGGAGCGAGTGATGAACGCACGCCGGGGGCTGCTCTTTGGGCTGCTCTACACCACCACCAATGGCATACTAGAGGTGCCCGTCGGGGGCTGGCCGCCCGTCGAGGCCCTGGCCCTATTCGCCACCCTCTAGGACAGCGTCTCCCTATCCCTGCGAAGATGAAGACAAGTCAAGAAAAGTGGCACGGTCCAAGGGGACGGAGATGACAAAAGATGAGATACGTACTCATCCTCCGCCTCTTCTTCCGTTGCCTTCCTCTTCCTCCTCGGGCTAAGAGACCCGAGGTCGAAGAAGACCTCCGTGTCGTCATCTGCGGGAGGAGGGGAAGCGGGTGGAGTCCGAGGACTCTTGGACGGAGAAGGGGCAGCCGCTTTCTTCTTCACCACCGCAGCCTTCACCGCCTTCCCCGCCATCGCGGCCCTTGTCTGATGCATGGATGCCTCCTGAGGTTGTTGCGGCTGTGCAGCCCTGTAGGGCCGGACTGGCTCACCAGAGATGGCCCGCCGCAGAACACGCCCTCTCCCCGTGGTTGGGGGGTCGACAGCCTCGACCTCCTCCCTGGACGACTCATCGGCCTCATCTTCAATGAGAGGGGCCCCGGTGCCGGCGCTGCTGGCCTCCCCAGCGGATTCCGCCCACTGGGCGAGCTCCTTCTCCTCTGTGGCCGCTGTGGCCTCGTCCTCTACGCTGCCAGCGCTGTCGGCCTCCTTGGCGAACGCCGCCTCCGCCGCTCTGACGGTGATATAGTCCAGCTCCGCTTGGGTGGTGTCCTGGATGAGCAGCGGCTCTTCGCGGGCGTACTTCTCTGACAGGGCATCGAAGAACTCCTGCACCCGATCCACCTCCGGCTCGACCCAATTCGGGTCAAGGCCATGCGCATTACAGTCCGGCATCATGGCGATGATGTCGGTCTGGCGGGAGTTGTTGCTCAGTGGGGCCATCCCTGCCGGCAAGCCGAACAGGGGCCCCTTGGCGACCTTGGCGACCTTCACGAACTTGCCGGTCCTCTCGGCCCTGCCGTCACGGTTCACGGAAGAGCCGCTGGCAGAAGTGGGCGTGCCCCATCACCGTGAAGTTGTGGTTCAGGCTGGGGCGGAGCCGCATGATGTCAGCCGCATTCCTGAAGAGCCAGGCCGGCCTCCCCTTGTTGTGCAGAGGAGCGATGTGGCGGCGGATGAAATCTGCCCCAATCATCTCCAGTGTGAGCCCGGCAACGGAGAGGCAGTGGATTCTGGTGATGGCGACCGTGAGCTTCCCATCATGGGTGTCGACATCACCCTAGTCGTCTCTACGAACCAGCGGCACCTGGCAAACCTGGCAAAACTCCTGTGGGTCCTCCTCCTCAATCCAGCACCACCGGCTCCACCACTCCTCCCACCTCTCCTTCTGGGCGCCCTCTAGATATGTCCCCTTCTCCAGGGTCCTTGGGATCCAGGCGACACAACCGGAAATGGCGCCTCCCCTCTGGATCCGAGGATAGAAGTAGTGGCGGAAAAGCGCTGTCAGTGTCAAAACCGGCGGATCTCGGGTAGGGGGTCCCGAACTGTGCGTCTAGGCCGGATGGTAACAGGAGGCAAGGGACACGAAGTTTTACCCAGGTTCGGGCCCTCTCAATGGAGGTAAAACCCTACGTCCTGCTTGATTAATATTGATGATATGGGTAGTACAAGAGTAGATCTACCACGAGATCGGAGAGGCTAAACCCTAGAAGCTAGCCTATGGTATGATTGTTGTTGTGTATGTTGTCCTACGGACTAAAACCCTCCGGTTTATATAGACACCGAAGAGGGTTAGGGTTACACAAAGTCAGTTACAATGGTAGGAGATCTGCATATCCGTATCAACAAGCTTGCCTTCCACGCCAAGGAAAGTCCCTTCCGGACACAGGACGAAATCTTCAATCTTGTATCTTCATAGTCCAGGAGTCCGGCTGAAGGTATAGTCCAGCCATCCGGACACCCCCTAATCCAGGACTCCCTCAGTAGCCCCTGAACCAGGCTTCAATGACGACGAGTCTGGCGCACAGATTGTCTTCGGCATTGCAAGGCAGGTTCCTCCTCCAAGTACTTCATAGAAGATTTTTAACACAAAGATAGTGTCCAGCTCTGCAAAATAAGCTTCCACATATTTCCATAGAGAGAATAACATTTACACAAATCTAATCTGCTGACGTATTCCGTAGTGTGACACACCACGGCCAAGCTTTTATCCAAGTCGTTTCATTATCCCACCTCAGCGCGTCATGCGAGGCGGTTTCCTTGGCACGTCTTGTTAAAGCAGAGATCGTGTCCCCTTATTCCGGGATTATCATCAATACGGGCATGGGTAACCCAACTACGACATTGATTACAGCGCTTGGAGATAAGTGAGTTTTACCAGGCTGGTGGGGACACGTAGTTGCGTCCACCCATATAAGGGGATAAGGATCCACCTTTTCACCTACGCCTTCTTCCTCCCTTGCTTATCCATTTTCGCGCACTTGAGCTCCAGCGCCCAAGTCCGCACTCCCCACCTCAACCTTCTCCAGCCATATCCGGAGCGGGAGGCAAGTGGATGGTCTCCTCCGTCACGTAGGGACACATCAAAAAACTAAGGAAGGCCGGATACTTGTCTACCGACATTGCGTACCGGCTTCCCAAAAAGGGGCAGCTCATCCCCACCCCTAGGCCCCATGAGAGGGTGGTGTTCCTCCCCCATTTCCTCCGCGGACTGGGCTTCCCACTTCACCCATTTGTCTGGGGGCTCATGTTCTACTATGGCCTGGATTTCCACGATCTGGCCCCGAACTTCGTCCTCAACATCTCGGCGTTTATCGTCGTGTGCGAGGCTTTCCTCCGCATTCGCCCCCATTTCGGCCTATGGCTCAAGACTTTCAATGTCAAGCCGAAGGTGGTGCGCGGCAACCAGGCGGAGTGAGAAGGCGCCATGGTGGGCAAGATGGCCAACGTCTTATGGCTTGAGGGCTCCTTTGTGGAGACCCTGAAGGGGTGGCAATCGGGGTGGTTTTACACCACCGAGCCGCGCAACCCCGAATGTGTCGCAGCCCCCGTGTTTCGATCCGGACCCCCTACACGACTCACCTCCTGGAAGGAGATGGGCCTGTCGTGGGGTAAAAAAGGAGAGCTGACTGGACTCCAAACATGCATCCAAACCCTGGTGGACAAGAAGCTCAAACTTGTCAATGTTGTCCAGGTTATGCTCATCCGCCTGATCTTCCCGTGTCAACAACGGGCTTTCAACATGTGGGAGATCGACCCGGCGCGGCACCAAACTCTGAGCAGGCTCTTCGACACGACGTACGAAGATGCCTGGAAGGTGCTTTTCAAGGGCGCCGAGGCCCCCGCATCCGCTACTGAGGATCGCGGATTCAGTATGCAGCGTCACGCTCATGCGGTAAGCTGTTTTTTTCCTTTTATAGGGTATCAGTTTTTCATAGTTTGACTCCATGCGGGATCTAAGCTCCCTTACCTTTGACAGGATTGGCAGGTGACGTCCGGACAGATCAACTGTCCGGCTCCTTTGCCCGAAGGCCCAGCGGACGCTCGCTTGGCAAAGTTGCTGGTTCCGGCACCCTATGTGGTGCCGGAGAAGAAGGCCGCGAAAAAGGCCACGGGGACTCGAAAGAGTGCCCGGCGCCAGGAGGTGTCAGATCCATCATCCGACGGTTCCGAGGCGCATTCCTCCCGTGAAGACGAGGAGGAAGAAGAAGAGGCCTCACCCCCTCCAGCGGGAGGAGAGAAGAAAAGGAAGGTCGACCTCTCTGGGGAGGCCGGAGGGTCCAAGAAGGGGAAAACCCTTCCTCCGGACTACTCCACCGATGCCGACGACGGCGGAGAGGAGTGGCTGCCCAGGGCCAAGCCCCTGGCAAAATCATAAGTATCCGAATACCAGAGTAATTCATAGTATTCGTTTATTGCACAACTTTCCCTTATGTCGAATATGTTTATGCAGCCCACCCAAAGACCGGCTCGACGCGTCGTCGAGCGGCTTACTGGACTCGTCGGATGTGAACTCGCTTCCGACGGCTTCCTCCCCCCGCCCTATGGACGACACCGAAGTGTTGTCCCAACAGGTTCCAAGCCGGGAGGAGGTGATCCTAGAGGCGCCGCAAGGCGGCCTCCCGGACTCCAGGAGTAAAGGGGATGAAACCCCCCAGGGCTCCAAGTCCGGCTCTAGGCCGGACACCACTCCGGAACCTTCAAAGGTTCCAGAGTCCGGCGGGGGACCTCCTTCTAAGAGGAGCAAGCCCACCGTGCCAGTGACCCCCGTCCAACCGGAGGCGCCGGACAACCTGTTGGAGGCGCTCCAAGGCGCCTCCATCAACGAGGAGCACCGCACCATTATGAGTGCGGTGGTCCAGAAGGTTTAGTCCGCCAAGAGCGGACTGACTGAAGCTTGTACTAGCCTTTTAACAGGCTTTGAGGTAAGTAAAGAATGTGTAAATAATATTACCGCATAGACAGTAGCCCATGATGCTCTGTTTGGCATTCGGGAAGAAAAGCCGAATAGAGGATCAAATAAAATTCGCAGGAGTCTAACAAAAAGGAGTCAATATGCGTATGCAGGCTTCTCTGCTTGCGTCCGCCGCACTGACTGCGGAAGTGGACACGCTAAAGCAGAGCCTCGAGCGGTCCGAGCAAGAGCTCGGGCGTGCCAAGAAGCAGCTCGAGGACAATGAAGGTAAGAAATAACTTGTTTAAATATATATAAAAATATGCAATTGCAAAAAATGACAGGATTATCATGGCTATTGTAGGGGCCACGTCTGAGGTGGCGACCCTTAAGCAAGCGTTGGTCGAGGCCGAGAAGAAGGCGGCCATGGAGCGCACCGAGCGGGAGAAGTATGAGGCCGAGGTTGGCAAGGTACGGCAAGAGCTCCAGGCTCTCATGGAAAAACATGAGAGTTTGGAGCTTGACTCAAAGACGCGAGCGTCCGAGCTCGCGATGGCTATTGAAAATGCCAAGTCTGCCAAGGCCGAATCCCAGAAGACCCTCCAGGAGTTGGATGAGGTGAAGAAGATAGTGGCGGGTAAGGCATTCTTTATGCAAAGCAAACACATAAACATGAGTTACTTATTACTTACCCGAATCCGGAGCCCTCCAGGAGCGTTCGCAGATCTTCCCCGGAGTGTGTCCGATGCCGCCGCATTCTATCGAGCCGAGGAGGGCAGCTCGACAAAGAAGGTGTTCTGGTCTCAGTATGCTGAGGCCGGACACCCCGTGCCCCTGAGCGACCAGCTGACGCAACTGGTCGAGCTCCACAAGGTGGTCGAACAGGCTATGAAGGGCCTCATAGTTCGGCTGTGGCCTGGAGGGGCTCTGCCTGGGAGCTATTTCGGGCTGGTGCGGTGGCTGGTGGAGGCATGTCCAAGGCTCGAAGTCATCAAGCGCTCCGTCTGCATTGAAGGTGCCCGTAGGGCCCTTGCCCGTGCTAAGGTGCACTGGGGCAAGCTGGATGCTGAGAAGCTTGTGAAGGATGGGCCACCGTCGGGGAAAGAGCATCGCAAGCCTGAGAATTATTATAAGGATGTTCTGAAGGGTGCCTGCCTTGTGGTGGATGAATGTTCTAGGGATGTAATTTTTGAGTGAAACTTGCTCGTTTTGTCCTGTGCGCTGAAAACTTGTTCATATGCGCTAAGCAATGCTGTTTGGAATTTAAAATATTACCTTTCGTGCGGCTGTTTATCAATTATGAGAGATGGCAAGTCGTCGGCTTCTGCCCCCGTGCCGCTAGTGCTGGGGTGTTCGGGGATAAACCTGAGCGCTCTTTTTCCCATGTTTGGGTCCTTCGAGGGAGGCGCTCAGCCCAACGAACAAGGCAATCGGACTATAATGCATGAACACTCTCACTTAGCCATAGAATTCTATAATTTTAAATTTCGGCGAAGCCCCTGGTATTCGGAAGACCGAGTTCGGGGCGCTATCCACGCCTTGGCCGGACAGAGCCGGCTCCTCGCTCTAAGCGGCATAAGTCACTAGGGACTCGAAAAACCTCTCGAATAGCGACCAGCTCTCGCTTCATCATGACAGTCAGTTTTAGCTTTCTCCACTGAGGTGCTCGACCCAGCTCAATTGGGGCACAATCGCAGTGGTTCTCCTAGTGCTACCTTAGCCGATATAGCAGAACATAAGGCATCAAAACATAGGAGCCGGGCAAACCCAACTATTGACCCAAGACATGATTCGGAGCCGATGCATATAATGCTATAAGTTCGGGGTGCTGCACTTGTTAAAGTGTTCGGACTTCTCACACCATATTGAGGGGTACTAAATCCCCTGGCGTATTTAGGCCGTACCAAAGTGTACGGGTGCAATATGTCGTTAAGGAACACACACATATATATAAGAGTAATGCAAAAATAGACAAAAGCTATGCACTGTTTATTAAAGAGGGCTGCGATCAAAGCAGAACGATACAAATAATGCGATAAGCAAAAGGTTGGACTATGTAACATGTCCGTTCCAGGGGCAAGCTGTGGAATAGTATGCGAAACAGGTATACTGCTCGTGATAGAGACCACCTGGGAGTTCCGTAATGCGGCATGGCTTGTCTGCTTCCCTGGTTCTTGCATCGTTTGTGCGGCAATTGAACTATCGAACAGGCCTTCCGAAGTGTGGAGTCCTGAAAGTAAGAGAAAATTAAAACATCGGCAGCAGCTGGTGCGGTTTAAGCCGTGTTTCGGGTGTGCCGTGATGGTGCCCCTTCCCCTGTACCTATGGTATTTCTAGAGCGTAGTTATGTACACGAAGTACTGGTGTCGCATTTTTGTGAGGGCTGGGGTTGGGCCCGCATTGCTACGCCTGCTCGGATCGTGCCAGGCGGTCTTGTTGTAGGTTACTCCGGGTGCGCTTGACGGTGTCCGGTCATTTAATGGTCGGACTGGAGAACTGCCTAGAGAGGCTGCTTTGTACTTCCGCTGCAAGGGCCGCCGTGTGCTCCTCCGTTCGGAGGGAGCGTTCAATGTTTCCGTTGACCGTAATTACTCCTCGAGGGCCTGGCATCTTGAGCTTAAGGTATGCATAGTGCGGTACCGCATTGAACTTGGCGAATGCGGTTCGTCCAAGCAGTGCGTGATAGCCACTGCGGAATGGGACTATGTCGAAGATTAACTCCTCGCTTCAGAAATTATCCAAAGATCCGAAGACCACTTCAAGTGTGACTGAGCCTGTATAGTTGGCCTCTACACTTGGTATTACGCCTTTAAAGGTTGTTTTGGTGGGCTTAATCCTCGAGGGATCTATGCCCATTTTCCGCACTGTATCCTGGTAAAGCAGGTTCAAGCTACTGCCGCCGTCCATAAGGACTCTAGTGAGGTGAAATCCGTCAATTATTGGGTCTAGAACCAATGCGGCGAATCCGCCATGACGGATGCTAGTGGGATGGTCCCTTCGATCAAAGGTGATCGGGCAGGAGGACCATGGGTTGAACTTTGGGGCGACTGGCTCTACCGCGTATACATCCCTTAACGCGCGCTTCCGCTCCCTTTTGGGGACGTGGGTTGTGTATATCATGTTCACTGTCCGCACTTGTGGGGGAAAACCCTTCTGTCCAGTGTTGTTCGGCGGCCGGGGCTCCTCGTCGTCATCGCTATGCAGCCCCTTGTCTTCATTTTCAGCGTTTAACTTGCCTGCCTACTTGAACACCCAACAATCCCTGTTGGTGTGATTGGCCGGCTTTTCGAGGGTGCCATGTATCTGGCACAAGCGGTCGAGTATTCGGTCCATACTGGACGGGCCCCTAGGATTCCTTTTGAATGGCTTTTTCTGCTGACCGGATTTAGAGCCTCTGAATCCGGCATTAACTGCCGTATCCTCAACATTGTCGCTGTTAATGCGGCGCTTCTGCTTATTGCGACGCGACCTGCCACTACTGTCCCTGGTATCCGAATTACCAGGGTTCTTGGTCATATTGTTGCTACGAGCAAGCCAGCTGTCTTCTCCCGCGCAAAAGCGGGTCATGAGTGTCGTGAGTGCTGCCATAGACTTCGGCTTTTCCTATCCAAGGTGCCGGGCAAGCCACTCGTCACGGATATTGTGCTTGAAGGCTGCTAGGGCCTCAGCATCCGGATAGTCGACTATTTGAGTTTTCTTTGTTAGGAACCGTGTCCAGAATTGCCTGGCCGATTCCTCTGGCTGCTGAATTACGTGACTTAGGTCATCGGCGTCTAGGGGTCACACATAAGTGCCCTGGAAATTGTCGAGGAATGCGGCTTCCAGGTCCTCCCAACAACTGATTGAACCTGTTGGCAAGCTGTTAAGCCAATGCCAAGCTGGTCCTTTAAGCTTGAGTGGGAGGTATTTGATGGCGTGGAAATCGTCGTCGCGGGCCATGTGGATATGAAGGAGATAATCCTCGATCCATACCGCAGGATCTACTGTGCCATCATATGATTCGATATTTACGGGTTTGAAACCCTCGGGGATTTGATGATCCATTATTTCGTCTGTGAAGCATAGTGGGTGTGCCGCGCCTCTGTACTGGGCTATATCACGACGTAGCTCCAATGAGCTTTGTCTACTGTGTTCGGCCCTGCCGAATTTGTGGCCGGTGTGGCGGTTACCGTCTCGAGCCGTGGGGCGCCCACGTGATCCGTAGATCGATCTTGTTTGCCTTGCCTTGTCCTCCAACATATCTCGTAAGTCCGGCGCATATTCCCGTGCCTTGGTATGGGGTGCGGCTTGAGTGGAGGGCCGAGAGGCCTCTTTGTCACGGCCACGAGGTGGCCGGTCGGCCGCATCAAGTGCTTCCTCCTCTAATCGGGGTAGCAACCTGCGCTTTGGGTAGCTCTTGGAGGGGCGTTCGAGTTAATGCTCTTCGGCCGCAAGGACTTCAGCCCATCTGTCGACTAGCAAATCTTGATCAGCTCTAAGCTGTTGCTGTTTTTTCTTGAGGCTTCTTGCCGTGGCCATAAGCCTGCGTTGAAAACGCTCTTGCTCAACGGGATCCTCTGGCACGACGAATTCGTCGTCGTCGAGGCTTGCCTCGTCTTCGGAGGGAGGCATATAATTATCGTCCCTAACCTCTCTGTCTGCCGCTCTCTCATGAGGGCTGGTTTCTCCATCCTCCTGTGCTAAATCTTGCTGGAGGGGGTTTTCTTCGGCACTTTCCGGAGTATTATTATCTCCCGTGCTGGAATCATCGTATTTGTTTTGGCGGGATTTTGAGCGGCGCCGCTGACGCCGGCGCTTAGGCTGTTTCTTGGAGGGGTCATCCTCCGCTGTTCCATCGCCATCTCCTTCTTTTGGGGTGTCCACCATGTATATGTCATATGACGAGGTGGCTTTCCAGGGCCTAATAGGCGTTGGTTCTTCATCGGCGTCCATACCGTCGATGTCTTCAGAGTCGAAGTCGAGCATGTCGGTTAAGTCATCGACAGTGGCTACAAAGTGGGTGGTGGGCGGGCTTTGAATTTCTTCATCGTCCGAATCCCAACCTTGCTGACCGTAGTCCGGCCAGGGCTCTCCTGATAAAGAGAGAGACTTCAGTGTCTTCAGAATATCGCCGAAAGGCGAGTGCTGAAAGATGTCCGAGGCAGTGAACTCCATAATCGGCGACCAATCGGATTCGATCGGCAGGGGCGCGGAGGGTTCGCAGTCCGGAGAGGAGTCCGGCTCCTTGGAGTCACGAGTCTTGCAGAGTGCGGGGCTGGTGTTTGGCTCGATTGCCATTGGGATCGCAGCCCCCGAGGCGGCGTCCAACCACCCATCCTCGATCGGCGCAGTTGGCTCCGAATTAAGGGTCGAAGCCGATGCGGGTGCGGCCTCCAGGGCACTGTTTGGCGGCAGAGCTAGATCATGCTCGTCGTGACAGTGCAGCGCGCTCGGCAGTGGCTCGAATCCGTCGAAGATCAAGTCCCCGCGGATGTCAGCAGTGCAGTTTAAACTTCCAAATCTGACCTGACGGCCAGGGGCATAGCTTTCGATCTGCTCCAGATGGCCAAGTGAATTGGCCCGTAGTGCGAAGCCGCCGAAGACGAAGATATGTCCGGGGAGGAAGGTCTCACCCTGGACTGCCTCGCCATTGAGCCATCAAGCCTGACGGCGACGACACAGAGGAACTCTCAATGAAAGCACCAATGTCAGTGTCAAAACCGGTGGATCTCGGGTAGGGGGTCCCGAACTGTGCGTCTAGTCCGGATGGTAACAGGAGGCAAGGGACACGAAGTTTTACCTAGGTTCGAGCCCTCTCGATGGAGGTAAAACCCTACGTCCTGCTTGATTAATATTGATGATATGGGTAGTACAAGAGTAGATCTACCACGAGATCGGAGAGGCTAAACCCTAGAAGCTAGCCTATGGTATGATTGTTGTTGTGTATGTTGTCCTACGGACTAAAACCCTCCGGTTTATATAGACACCGGAGAGGGTTAGGGTTACACAAAGTCGGTTACAATGGTAGGAGATCTGCATATCCGTATCGCCAAGCTTGCCTTCCACGCCAAGGGAAGTCCCTTCCGGAGACGGGACAAAGTCTTCAATCATGTATCTTCATAGTCCAGGAGTCCGGCTGAAGGTATAGTCCGGCTATCCGGACACCCCCTAATCCAGGACTCCCTCAAGCGCCGTGTTGGGATGCACTCCGACGAAACCCTTGCAGAGGTGGGCAAAAAGGGCCATGCACGCCACGGCATTTGGAGTGAAATCCAGGAGGTGGAATCCATAGGTGTGCATGACGTCGTTGAAGAAATCGGAGAATGGGGGATCCTTTGTAGAGATCACAAATACACAAGATCAGATGAGAACCAGAAGACGATGATCCTTGGCGAGATCCTTGCCAAGGAAATCCACGAGACCCCCGGCAAGATCCTTGCTGGGGACGACCACGGTGCCACAGAGGGACCCTTGTCGGGCCCTCGGCAAGACCCTTGCCGAGGATGTCTGTGGGGCCGCAGCCAGGCCCGCGTCTGCCAAGACTCCATCACCGCTCCCATGCAGCTGCTAGCTCAACCAGTTGGGCAGGCGTCTGTGTGGCAGCGTGCGGCCTCCACACCGACTCAGCAAGCACCTGTGTGGTGGCATGCAAATCTTCGTGAAAGCTCCGCCATCATGCCAGCCCAGCAGCCAGCCAACATGGCACTACAACGCCTCGTCAGCTCGGACGCGCGTCGGATCCAGGCGAGGCGGCGACAGCTGGGACGAGCTTCTTTGCCGTCCCCAATAAAGCAAGAGGGGCACGTCGGGGGCGCATTAAATGCATTTGTCTGACGATGCCTGAGAATAGACTCAGCCACTTTACACCTTTCCACCTCATGTGTGCCACTGTGGCGACCCCTTTTGTCTACAAAAGGAGGCCCGAGGCATATGGGAGAGGGATTCGGATCTTTTGGACTAGGGAGACATCGCAGCTAGTTCAAGAACACAAGAACACTCAGATATACATCGAAGCAGGACTAGGGTTTTACGCGTCTCCACGGCCCGAACTTGGGTAAACGATTTGCGTGCTGACCGCCAAACCCGCTCTTTGCACAACCCCGCGCCCGCCAACCGTAGAAGGGATCCCAGTGACCCCATAGGTGTCGTTTCCCACCGACACAAGGGAAGAAGCCCAAGTCTGCACCTAAGCCTGAAACTAAGTGCTTCTACTGCAAAGGGACTGGTCACTGGAAGCGGAACTGCCCCAAGTATTTGGCGGATAGAAGGATGGCAAAGTGAAAGGTATATTTGATATACATGTTATTGATGTGTACCTTACTAATGCTCGTAGTAGCGCCTGGGTATTTGATATTGCTTATGTTGCTCATATTTGCAACTCAAAACAGGGGCTACGGATTAAACGAAGATTGGCTAAGGACGAGGTGATGATGCGCGTGGGAAATGGTTCCAAAGTCGATGTCATCACCGTCGGCATGCTACCTCTACATCTACCGTCGGGATTAGTTTTAGACCTAAATAATTATTATTTGGTGCCAGTGTTGAGCATCAACATTATATCTGGATCTTGTTTGATGCGAGACGGTTATTCATTTAAATCAAAGAATAATGGTTGTTCTATTTATATGAGTAATACCTTTTATGGTCATGCGCCCTTGATGAGTGGTCTATTTTTGTCGAATCTCGATTGTAGTGAACTAGTGATACACATGTTCATAATATTGAAGCCAAAAGATGCAAAGTTAATAATGATAGTGCAACTTATTTGTGGCACTGCCGTTTAGGCCATATTGGTGTAAAGCGCATGAAGAAACTCCATGCAGATGGGCTTTTGGAATCACTTGATGCTTGTGAACCATGCCTCATGGGCAAGATGACTAAGACTCCGTTCTCTGGAACAATGGAGCGAGCAACTGACTTGTTGGAAATAATACACACTGATGTATGCGGTCCGATGAGTATTGAGGCTCGCGGTGGGTATCGTTATTTTCTAACCTTCACAGATGATTTGAGCAGATATGGGTATATCTACTTAATGAAACATAAGTCTGAAACATTTGAAAAGTTCAAAGAATTTCAGAGTGAAGTGGAAAATCATCGTAACAAGAAAATAAAGTTTCTACGATCTGATCGTGGAGGTGAATATTTGAGTTATGAGTTTGGTCTTCATTTGAAACAATGTGGAATAGTTTCGCAACTCACGCCACCTGGAACACCACAGCGTAATGGTGTGTCCGAACTTCGTAACCGTACTTTATTAGATATGGTGCGATCTATGATGTCTCTTACCGATTTACCACTATCATTTTGGGGTTATGCTTTAGAGACGGCTGCATTCACGTTAAATAGGGCACCATCTAAATCCATTGAGACGACACCATATGAACTATGGTTTGGCAAGAAACCTAAGTTGTCGTTTCTAAAGTTTGGGGTTGTGATGCTTATGTGAAAAGCTTCAACCTGATAAACTCGAACCCAAATCGGAGAAATGTGTCTTCATAGGATATCCAAAGGAGACTGTTGGGTACACCTTCTATCACAGATCCGCAGGCAAGATATTCATTGCTAAGAATGGATCCTTTCTAGAGACGAAGCAGTTTCTCTCGAAAGAAGTGAGTGGGAGGAAAGTAGAACTTAATGAGGTAACTGTACCTTCTCCGAAATTGGAAAGTAGTTCATCACAGAAACCAGTTCCAGTGATTCCTACACCAATTAGTGAGGAAGCTAATGATGATGATCATGAAACTTCAGATCAAGATACTACCGAACCTCGTAGGTCAACCAGAGTACGATCCATACTAGAGTGGTATGGTAATCTTGTTTTGGAAGTCATGTTACTAGACCATGACAAACCAATGAACTATGAGGAAGCGATGATGAGCCCAGATTCCGTGAAATGGCTTGAGGCCATGAAATCTGAGATGGGATCCATGTATGAGAACAAAGTGTGGACTTTGGTTGACTTGCACGATGATTGGCAAGCCATAGAGAATAAATGGATCTTCAAGAAGAAGACTGACGGTGACGGTAATGTTACTGTCTACAAAGCTCGACTTGTTGCGAAAGGTTTTTGACAAGTTCAAGGAGTTGACTACGATGAGACCTTCTCACCTGTAGCGATGCCTAAGTCTGTCTGAATCATGTTAGAAATTGTCGCATTTTATGATTATGAAATTTGGCAAATGGATGTCAAAATGACATTCCTTAACGGATGTCTTAAAGAAGAGTTATATATGATACAACCAGAAGGTTTTGTCGATCCTAAAGGTGCTAACAAAGTGTGCAAGCTCCAGCGATCCATTTATGGACTGATGCAAGCATCTCAGAGTTGGAATATACGCTTTGATAGTGTGATCAAAGCATATGGTTTTATACAGACTTTTGGAGAAGCCTGTATTTACAACAAAGTGGGTGGGAACTCTGTAGCATTTCTAATATTATATTTGGATGACATATTGTTGATTGGAAATAATACAAAATTTCTAGATAGCATAAAAGGATACTTGAATAAGAATTTTTCAATGAAAGACCTCGGTGAAGCTGCTTATATATTGGGCATCAAGATCTATAGAGATAGATCAAGACACTTAATTGGACTTTCACAAAGCACATACCTTGATAAAGTTTTGAAGAAGTTCAAAATGGATCAGTCAAAGAAAGGGTTCTTGCCTGTGTTACAAGGTGTGAAGTTGAGTCAGACTCAATGCCCGACCACTATAGAAGATATAGAGAAAATGAAAGTCATTCCCTATGCCTCAGTCATAGGTTCTATCATGTATGTAATGCTGTGTACCAAACGCGATGTGTGCCTTGCTATAAGTTTAGCAGGGAGGTACCAAAGTAATCCAGGAGTGGATCACTGGACAGCAGTCAAGAACATCCTGAAATACCTGAAAAGTACTAAGGATATGTTTCTCATTTATGGAGGTGACAAAGAGCTTGTCGTAAATGGTTACGTTGATTCAAGCTTTGACACTGATCCGGATGACTCTAAGTAACAAACCGGATACGTATTTATATTGAATGGTGGAACTGTCAATTGGTGCAGTTTCAAGCGGAGCGTCGTGGCAGGATCTACGTGTGAAGCGGAGTACATAGCTACTTCAGAAGCAGCAAATGAAGGAGTCTGAATGAAGGAGCTCATATCCAATCTAGGTGTAATACCTAGTGCATCAGGTCTAATGAAAATCTTTTGTGACAATACTGGAGCAATTGCCTTGGCAAAGGAATCCAGATTTCAAAGAGAACCAAACACATCAAGAGACTCTTGAATTCCATCCGCGGTCAAGTCAAGGAGGGAGACATAGAGATTTGCAAGATACATATGGATCTGAATGTTGCAGACCCATTGACTAAGCCTCTTCCACGAGCAAAACATGATCAGCACCAAGACTCCATGGGTGTTAGAATCATTACTATGTAATCTAGATTATTGACTCTAGTGCAAGTGGGAGACTGAAGGAAATATGCCCTAAAGGCAATAATAAAGTTGTTATTTATATTTCCTTATATCATGATAAATGTTTATTATTCATGCTAGAATTGTATTAACCGGAAACTTAGTACATGTGTGAATACATAGACAAAACAGAATGTCCCTGGTATGCCTCTACTTGACTAGCTCGTTAATCAAAGATGGTTAAGTTTCCTGACTATGGACATGTGTTGTCATTTGATGAACGGGATCACATCATCAGAGAATGATGTGATGGACATGACCCACCTGTTAGATTAGCACAATGATCGTTTAGTTTTATTGCTATTGCTTTCTTCATGACTTATACATATTCCTCTGACTATGAGATTGTGCAACTCCCGAATACCAGAGGAACACCTTGTGTGCTATAAAACATCACAACGTAACTGGGTGATTATAAAGATGCTCTACATGTGTCTCCGAAGGTGTTTGTTAGGTTGGCATAGATCAATATTAGGATTTGTCACTCCGAGTATCGGAGAGGTATCTCTGGGCCCTCTCGGTAATACACATCACTATAAGCCTTCCAAGCAATCTGACTAATGAGTTAGATACGTGATGATGCATTACGGAACGAGTAAAGAGATTTGCCGGTAACGAGATTGAACTAGGTATGAGGATACCGACGACCGAATCTTGGGAAAGTAACATACTGATGACAAAGGGAATAACGTATGTTGTTATTGCGGTTTGACCGATAAAGATCTTTGTAGAATATGTAGGAACCAATATGAGCATGCAGGTTCCGCTATTAGTTATTAACCTGAGATGTGTCTCGGTCATGTCTACATAGTTCTCGAACCCGTAGGGTCCGCACGCTTAGCGTTCAATGACAATTTGTATTATGAGTTATGTGTGTTGGTGACCGAAGTTTGTTCAGAGTCCCGGATGAGATCCCGGACATGACGAGGAGTCTCGAAATGGTCGATAGGTAAAGATTCATATATTGGAAGGTAGTATTCGGACATCGGAATGGTTTCGAGTGGTTCGGGTATTTTACCGTAGTACCGAGGGGTTACCGGGACCCCCCGTGGGAAGTGATGGGCCTCATGGGCCATGGGAGAGAGAGGGGACAGCCCATAAGGGGTGGCCGCCCCCCTCCCCCCATGGGAGTCCGAATTGGACTATGGGAGGGGGCGGCGCCCCCGTTTCCCTCTCCCTCTCCCTCTCCTTCCTTTTCCCCCTTTGGAGAGCAAGGAAAGGGGGGCGAATCCTACTAGGAGTGGAGTCCTAGTAGGACTTCCCCCATGGCGCGCCCCTCTTGGTGGTCGGCCTCCTCCTCCCCTCCTTTATATACGGGGGCAGAGGGCACCCCAAAGGACAACAGTTGATCTCTTAGCTGTGTGCGGTGTCCCCCTCCACAGTTTACACCTCCGGTCATAGCGTCGTAGTGCTTAGGCGAAGCCCTGCGCGGATCACATCACCATCACTGCCACCACGCCATCGTGCTGACGGAACTCTCCCTCGACTCTCTGCTGGATCAAGAGTTCGAGGGACGTCATCGAGCTAAGCGTGTGCTGAACTCGGAGGTGTTGTACGTTTGGTACTTGATCAGTTGGATCATGAAGACATTCGAATACATCAAACCCGTTGACCTAACGCTTCTGCTTTCGGTCTACGAGGGTACGTGGACACACTCTCCCCCTCTCGTTGCTATGCATCTCCTAGATAGATCTTGCATGATCGTAGGAAATTTTTTGAAATTGCATGCTACATTCCCCAACATAAATTCCCAAATATTTCCAAACCAACAGGGAGACACCCGAAACACTTTTTCTGCCGCCGCAAGCTTTTTCTCTTCTATGATCCCATCTCGGGATCTTTTTCGGTACTCTGCCGGAGGGAGAATCGATCACAGAGGGCTTCTACATCATTCTTGCTGCCTACCGATGATGCGTGAGTAGTTCACCACAAACCTACGGGTCCATAGCTATTAGCTAGATGTCTTCTTCTCTCTTTTATACTCAATGCAATGTTCTCCTCGGTCTTCTTGGAGTTCTATTCGATGTAATCTTCTTTTCCGGTGTGTTTGTTGGGATCCAATGAATTGTGAGTTTATGACCAAATTATTCATTGGAAGTAACTGAGTCTTTTCTGAACTTTATTATGCATGATTGTTATAGCTTTGTATTTCCGTCTGATCTATCCCTTTGGTTTGGCCAACTAGATTGATTTATCTCTAGTGGGAGAAGTGCTTTGCAATGGGTTCAATCTTGCGGTGCTATATATCCTAGTGACAGAAGGGGACAAGACAGGTAGTTGTATTGTTGCCATTAAGGATAAAACTACAGGGTTTATTCCTATTGATTGGGTGTACTTTATCTACATCATGTCATCTTGCTTAAGGCGTTACTCCATTTTTCATGAACTTAATAGATGCATGCTGGATAGCGGTCGATTGGTGGAGTAATAGTAGTAGGTGCGGGCAGGAATCGGTCTACTTGTCTCGGATGTGATGCCTATATACATTATCATTGCCATGAATACGTCATAACTATGTGATTTTCTATCAAGTGTCCAACAGTAATTTATTTACCCACCGTATGCTATGGGTTCGAGAGAGAAGCATGTAGTGAAAAATATGGCCCTGAGTCTACTTTTATCATATTATAAAATCTAAAAATACCTTGCTGCAACCTATTTGCATTTATTTTGTTTTACAATTTATCTATCTACCTATACAATATTTGATCCTTGCAAGTAACGAGTTCAAGGGGATTGACAACCTTCTTGCCTGTGTGGGGTGCAAGTATTTGCTTTTGTGTGTGCAGATGATGTTCACGAGGCTTTCCATGATTCTCCTATTGGTTCGATAAACCTTGGTTCTCACTGAGGAAAATATTTTTCTCTACTGTACTGCATCTCCCCTCCTCTTCGGGGAAAATTCCAACACAGCTCACAAGTAGCAACCTACGCTTACAACTCGTAGAGAGGCCGTACTTTCGGTCTTCCGTTTGAGGGACTGCTCGAGGGCGATTCACAGGATCGTTCATGTACGATTCGAGGGACTCTAAGTATGATCTAAACCGACTCGTCCTATTCTGCTGCAACTCAGAGTCAGTAATGATCAAATCCAAACAGTTAATGCATCTTCATATTGTTCCTGGGTGATCGTAGAGCGACTTTTGTTTTTATTTCCTACTATATTGCCAACATTCTGAACGGTTAGCTAATCAAAAATTATGATGACAACATAGACCTTGCACATCAGGTTTACAGTAGCATGAAAACAATACCTATTATGTACTTGGGTTGTGCTTGGTACTCTTCGAGAAATTGTAGGTGCGCCTCCAAGCTAAAATAAGAGTAAATCAGATAGTAAAAATGATATCTTCATGTTCACTTTAGGTAAAAATTGCAACATAACCTGCATTGAAATATGCAACATCTGGGTGTCCGTGCAATGTTGATTCGTCTAAAAAGACTAGATGTCTCCACCAAAGCAAAGAGAGAAAGAAAAACATCGATCAATCATAATTCTTGGCATCAATATAAAATATCATAAATCTTCACAAATGAAAAGTAATAAACCAAATCATGGGTAAATAAACATCCTAATTCATGTGATTTCAAATACTTCAATTCACAACCACTTAACCAATTCATCAAGGTTACCAACATGCATGTAGATACTGCAACATCTCAAGGTGAATTAGATTCCTTGATGGCGAGGCAGCTTGGGTGCATGATGTGACCTTTGAGGATATGAAATCCGCGGGCTCGAGAGTACACATATTCAAGGTATAATCCAATATACGCTTACGTAGAGATATCTTGACTCAACTCAATGGAGCATGTAAAAGGGAAGGCGGTGATTGGGGCTAGCATACCGTACGCTTGGTCAGTACATATTTTGGCAAGGCTCCGTTGTGACGCCCTCGATTCAATCGTACACTAATCATACACACAAATGTGTACGATCAAGATCAATGACTCACGGGAAGATATCACAACACAACTCTAGACACAAATTAAAATAATACAAGCTTTATATTACAAGCCAGGGGCCTCGAGGGCTCGAATACATAAGCTCGAAAACACAAGAGTCAGCGAAAGCAATAATATCTGAGTGCAGACATAAGTTAGACAAGTTTGCCTTAAGAAGGCTGGCACAAAACATCTACGATCGAAAAGGCAAGGCCTCCTGCCTGGGAGCCTCCTAACTACTCCTGGTCGTCGGCAGCCTCCAAGGTAGTAGTAGGCATCGGCGGTGGCATCTGGCTCTTGGGCTCCGACATCTGGTTGCATCAACCGGAAAGAAGAAGAAAGGGGAAAAAGGGGGAGCAAAGCAACCGTGAGTACTCATCCAAAGTACTCCCAAGCAAGGAACTACACTACATATGCAACATTATTACAGGAAGGTTGTATATGTGGACTGGGCTGCAGAAATGCCAGAATAGAGAGAAGGCCTAGTCCTATCGAAGACTAGGATCTTCTGGAAATCACCATCTTGCAGCAACATGAGGGAGTAGAGTAGCATAAAGTAAAGTAGCAGAAGTGTTATCAACCTCGGCCGGAGATCCTTTCTCGACTCCCTGCAAGAAAGCAATCCCAGAGCCATACTATCCAGTTATCATCACAATCCATTTCTCATATCCAAGTCTCATCTCAAGTCTCCAGTTCTAGTTGTATCGATCGGGATACAACTCCAAGTGTTCGTTACCGTTGGACAGGCTATCGATAGATGTTTTCTTCCCTGCAGGGGTGCACCAACTTACCCACCATGCTCGATTAACTCCGGCCGGACACACTTTCCTGGGTCATGCCCGGCCTCGGCCAAACAATACGCCGCAACCCGACCTAGGCTTAATAGAGAGGCCAGCACGCCGGACTAAACCTATGCCCCCAGGGGTCATGGGCCATCTCCCCGGCAACTCCTGCACGTTGCGAACGCAGCCGGTGAGCAGACCAAGCTACCTCCTTCAACAAGGCAGGCGCTTACGCAGTCCAACCCGGCGTGCGGCGCTCAGTCGCTGACGTCTATTAAGCTTCGGCTGATGCATATGACGCAGAACGCACATACTATGCCCACGTGATGGTTAGTGCTATCAGGCCAGAGGCCCCTCGGATCAAATATCCATATCGTAGTGGATTAGGAACGCGCGGTAACGAGCAGAGACTCACGATCGATGTGACCCCGTCGCCCTGTCTCGAGTACTTGCGGCAAGGGCTAAGAATGCCCGGCCACACCTCATAAGTATCTTGCGAGCACCTTCCAGGTCAACCCGACTCCACATCACTCGCTATTAAGCTCGCGCGGGTACCCCTCAGGGTCGACCCGTCTTTAGTAACATGGCTCAATGTAAAGTCATAGTAACCATAGTAACTGTGTGTCTAACACCAAGGGGAAAACCCGAGGAATCACCCCCGGTGAATTCCACTCGATGTTATGATCAAGGTGAACGTAAGAGGATCCACCCTCGAGGTCCACACTTGAGGGGTTGCACGACAGAGCCATAACGGAAGTGGTTAAGGAGGAAATCACCCTCGATGATCATGACCGAATAGCTACACTATAGAGATCTCATCAGGAGTGATGTATGAGGTTCACCCTCGGCACTCGATAGTAACTCTGTAGTGTCGTACAACTAGGGGGGTGATGTGCGGTGTCGGGGCCTGGACGTCGAACACGTTGATCGAGTCATCAAACATAAAGCGGGGCAACTGGGACAAGGTGGGGTCACTGATGGATCACTAACCAACCTATACTAAGCAGTTTAGGATAAGCAGGTAAGTATGAAAGCAGGTAACAAAAACAGGCTATGCATCAGGGTAGGATCATACAGAAAGCAGTAGCAGTTCTAATGCAAGCATGAGAGGGAAAGAAATGGGCGATATCGGAATGCTCAAGGGGGGTTTTCTTGCCTGGTTGCTGTGGCAAGGGGGGGTCGTCGTCGACGTAGTCGATCACAGGGGCGGCATCGGTCTCGGGGTCTACCGGAGAGAAGAGGGGGAAGAAACAGTAAATATAAAGCAAGCATAGCATCACAAAGCATAACCTGGCAATAAGCTGTGTCGGGTGTGACCTAACGTAAGGCTACACGATATAGGAGAAGGGGAAAATCAACCGAGAATGTATTCCCGGTTCCGGACCTGTGTCAGACAGATGACCGGAGGGGGAATGTTCCATGTTCAGCATGCTAGGGGCATGTGATAGATGAACGGACCACGTATTCGGATTCGTCTCGTCGTTCTGAGCAACTTTCATGTAGAAAAAATTTCATCCGAGTTACGGTTTAATTACTATGAATTTTCAAAGGTTAATGTATTTTCTGAAATAAATTTATATTCGAAATTAAGTAGAAAAAATTCTATGTGCACAAACCGTTGGCTAGCCACAGTGGATGACAGATGGGTCCAGAGGGCCCAGTTGACCCAGTCAACATTGACCGTTCAACAGATGAATAGTACAGGGGGTCCCACATGTAAGTGTCTTAATGACTTATGAAATGATTTTCCTTTAATCTAAAATAAGAGGGACCCACATGTCATTGGTTGTACACTTTAACTGAGGGATTTGGTGAGCTGTTTTATCTAAGGGGCCCACTAGTTAGTATGTAATTAGCAGGGGAGGTA
>NC_041384.1:595286358-595303133 GCF_002162155.2 Triticum dicoccoides
CAGCCGCCGCGGCAAGCAGCACGCGAGCAGGGGAGAGCGGGGGTAGGGCGCAGGGCAACTATGACGCGGTCCGTGGCAGGCCGGAGCAGGCGTGGTCCGGCGGCCACCGCAGCGGGCTGCAGCAGTCGCGAGGGAGGAGGACAGCGGCAAGCACGGCCATGTGCGGACGGCGAGCGCAAGGGAACGGCCGGGCGGCGGATGGATGCGGGGCACAGTCGGCGGCCTACGGCACTAGATTTGAAAGGAAGGAGAGGAGAATCGCCAGAGGGCTCACCGGGGAGTCCGTTGGCGAGCGTGATGCAGGTCGGGGATGGCTGGAGCAGCAGGACGACGGGGCGGCAGCGGCGGCCGTCAGATATGACAGATGACGCGGGTGGCGATGGTGTTGCTTCCCAGCCTCGATCTGTTGATGTAGAAGACGTAGGAGACCGTGACGGGGCTGCTGGATAGTCCTAGCCAGTGGGGAGCGCGGCGGCCGCGCCGACGAAGGCAGCCATGGCGGGCGGAGCATGGGTGTGCGTGGGGAAGAAGAGAGCGGCGCGAGGGAGAGGGATGAATGGGGGCTAGGGTTCGGTCAACGGGTGCAACGGTGTTTTGTAGGGCGCCGAGGGGGTGCCCGATGTCCGCCACGCACGGCATGGCGCACCCATGGCCGGTGGATGGTGGCCACGATCCCCCTGCCCCTGTAGCAGGGTTGGGGATGACCCCAGTTGGGCTGGGTCTTCTTCTATTGTTAAATGGGCCAAAGTGCATCAGGAGCTTTCTCTTTCCTTTTCTCCTTCTCTGCTTTCTGTTTTTTTGGCACCGTTCTATTTAGTTAAGCTATCAAAAGATTTTTCAAAATATAAAACTTGGCTCATAATTAGTATTGCAATTTTTGACTCTGTCACAAAAGATTTGAGGTCATTTTGAAAAGTTTAGAATTGTGTTTGAATTTAAAAGGTTCGTTAAGATGTTGTTGGACCACTACATTAAATCCCAGGGGGATTTTGGAAAACCAAAAGAGGTTGTTTTCATCATGACAAATACCTGGGGATTACTTGCAACATCACAAACATTTTTGTTTGCATGACGGAAGAAGTAAATATTTGACTTGGATTTCAAATGGAATTTGGTTTTGATTTTCATCAAGTGGAAAATTAGATTGAAAAGCATGATGACATGGCATCATTAAAAGCGAGATCACTGTAGCATGATTATCCGGGCGTTACAATTCTCCTCCACTACAAGAAATCTCGTCCCGAGATTTAAGTGGGGAAGTAAAGGGTAACTTCGGAGAACTGGCCCTTAAAGGGTTGATTATCTAGTGAACAATTCAGGGAATGAGGCGGAAGTATCTCTCGAGCTGAAACTTAATAACATCGAGAACAAAGTATGAAGGTACAATAAGAAGTTACAACCGAATGGACAAACGATTGATACCTGAACAGAGTGTGGGAAATGGGTTCAGAGCATCGGGAATAGATCATCTCTCGGAAGGTGGCTCGTGACATTATATGAAGCCAAGTGTAAAGAATATTTCGGCATCAAGGTTGTACAGGAAAGTTAGGTTTCGATCATGTGGAACTGTGGGTTATGGGCCCACCATGTGGGTTAAAAGAAGGAAAGGCGCTATTCATTTTAAACGGTCATGATAGCAAGGCATGTCAGAGGGTAGCCTGCCAATTATGTCGGCAACAATCGTCGGTACCAACGGCGAGGGACGAAGAGAACCATTCTCCTGCTCGTTGAACGAGGCGGACCAATAGGCAAAGTTCTCGTCCATCGGTGGCTATCGGAAAGTCGTCCACAATAGTAACAGGGTCTTACTGACAGTTTGTACACCGAGGTGTTTACATAAGCAAGGAAATATTTCTGCTTATATCATATAGATCACTAGAAAGGTCAAACAAACCAATGGAAAGGAAAATGTGATCATCAGGTTAAGCAGAACAATGGAAAGGAAAAATGTGTTTAAACACATATTTCAGGGGTATATCCTTCCCAAGGACAAGCAGAGCATGATATCCATGACAAGATAGAAGTATAGAACCATTTAGGTAAGGGGGAAGAAAATTCCTGACATTACCCATATGACGGTGTTTGGATAATTGATAAAGAAAATTTAGTATCGTGCTTCAAATGTTCTCATTGGAGATCGGATCACCACAGACATGCTTCGAGATAGCATTAACATGGTTTCAAGCAAAGGTCAGACTTTGGATACACCAAAGATCCATCGGAAACAACTTAGAAAATAAGTCATACAATTTTAGTAGGGAAAAGATAAGAGTGTGTCCGACGGGCTCAACCACAATCCATCGGCATGCCAAAAAGGATGTATTTCCAAAATTATATGAACAAGTTTGTGTTGGGGAAGGCAAGAATGTTGTCGATAATAACATAAATCATCGAGGGGAAGGATTATATTTCTCCTCATTAATTTGTTTGATATCCTGGAAAATCTCAGAATGTTGATGATGATCACGACACATTTGTCGAGAGATTTCATGAAGATGTAATTGATCGGCGATGACATCCAGTCAAAGGAATGATGAAGCGAAAGGTTATTGGAACCATGAGTATGACACAAACTCGAAATTAAGCTTGTTGTTCAAGGAGAAATGATAAGATGAGGAAGATCGACATAAGCTTAGCTCATCGTCAGAAGTTGCTCCGGGCATAAGGACCAGGTAGCACAGTTAAAAAGTTGACATGATAAAAATATAGCCGTTCAGGCTAGGAATGATGCGATGGGGTATAAAGCTTCCCAGTATCAAGTACTAGGTGTAATGCCAGAAGGTAAATCGGAGTAGAGGTTGGACGGGGGAAATGATTTGCAGAGGATAAGTAACTTTAACTTACCTAGTAAATGGGATCAAGGAGGAAATATGGTCGGGACCATAACTGCAAGGGATCCAATTTACGATATCGGAAGAATTATCCAAATGATTAAATATCCTTGCAAGAAGCTTTCATGATAAGTTCCACACCGTGTCCGTGGGCATGAACACAAGGTTCAGGGTCGACTCCCACTTCTACAATGCATAACCCTTCATTTTACTTCTCGCTCTTGATGAAGCTGTAGTATTGAAATTTTATCTGACGAAAAGGCCAATAGAGTATAACCCGCATAAGTTTTGAGTTCACACAGATTAGGGAAGGCATAGGTTCAGCCCATCTGGGCATCTTAGGAACATATATCATAAATTTCGAGAATAAATAACAAAAGTTCGGTAGTAGAGCATGCTTGAGAAAGCGGAGGATACAATTTGCCAAAAGCATTATGTATTCGAGGAAAGGCTCACAAGCTTATTGAATATGAAGGACGTTGTTGGATAAAAATCCGAAAAAGGGGTCTGGTGGTCCACAAGGGATCTGATGTGAGCATTAATATTCAACCGAAGGAAGAAAGAATGCAAGGAGATCAGATTATAGAAACAACTGACTAACTCAAAGCTCAATTGCAAAGGAATTATGAATTCTAAGACAAGGGATCAGAAGCAATGCTCTGATTAGGGATGGATAGGTAGAATAGCCTTAGGGGTACAATCGATGGCAATTAGATTGATCGAGATTCAGCACATGTTAAAATGATGTCTGAGCCTGAAGGATGAATTCTAGGATCTGATTGAGGACTGTGAGCATTCGTAACATATTGTATCAATGGACTCAAAATGATAATGACAAAGGCTGACAATAAGACTACTAGACTTATGGTATTAACCATAATGCAAGCAAGCAAGAATTTCAACAACAATAGGCTACTGAGGATTTTCGGAAGATCGAATGGTATTACGAAGACTTTTGTGAAGTACATGAATCAACCAAGGATGAGCGGATACTCAATAGGTTCACAAAGTTATCCGTAGGGGTATTCAGATGACAAGGAACTGCAAGGCAGTAAGCTCAAAGGATTTTCGGAAAAAGGAGAGCAGTTCAGGGCATCTTGTAATAACAAGATCAATGGGATAGAATGTAAGATTGGCAAGTGTGTGTAATTATCCATAAGGATATTTTGGTGGTAGGGAATTGCAAAGGCAACAGGCACAAAGTCTCAAGAGAATATCGTAGAGTATCTTCAGAATCTTCTGATGCAGCAGGCGATCATCTGAAATAAGGGGCTCTCCGGGCTGAAGTAGTTACGAGATCCTAATGTTAGAGTTAGCAAAATTGTTTAACCCGAATGGAAGAGAGAACAGTGTCCCAGAGTATAGACGAGGAATAAAAGATCCTAATACCACCCAATGGCGACATGGGCCCGTAAGCCACACAGCCAAGTTAGTAAAATAGTTTTGGACGACTAGACTCAACTTCGGCCAAGGAGTTGGAAAGGGGGCTACCTACAGGCAGTCGGCTCTGATACCAACTTATGACGCCCTCGATTCAATCATACACTAATCATACACGCAAATGTGTACGATCAAGATCAAGGACTCACAGGAAGATATCACAACACAACTCTAAACACAAATTAAAATAATACAAGCTTTATATTACAAGCCAGGGGCCTCGAGGGCTCGAATACATAAGCTCGAAAACACAAGAGTCAGCAGAAGCAACAATATCTGAGTGCAGACATAAGTTAGACAAGTTTGCCTTAAGAAGGCTAGCACAAAAACATCTATGATCGAAAAGGCAAGGCCTCCTACCTGGGAGCCTCCTAACTACTCCTGGTCGTCGGCAGCCTCCAAGGTAGTAGCAGGCATCGGCGGTGGCATCTGGCTCCTGGGCTCCGACATCTGGTTGCATCAACCAGAAAGAAGAAGAAAGGGGGAAATGGGGGAGCAAAGCAACCGTGAGTACTCATCCAAAGTACTCGCAAGCAAGGAACTACACTACATATGCAACATTATTAAAGGAAGGCTGTATATGTGGACTGGGCTACAGAAATGCCAGAATAGAGAGAAGGCCTAGTCCTATCGAAGACTAGCATCTTCTGTAAATCACCATCTTGCAGCAACATGAGGGAGTAGAGTAGCATAAAGTAAAGTAGTAGTAGTGTTATCAACCTCGGCCGGAGATCCTTTCTCGACTCCCTGCGAGAAAGCAATCCCAGAGCCATACTATCCAGTTATCATCACAATCCATTTCTCATATCCAAGTCTCATCTCAAGTCTCCAGTTCTAGTTGTATCGATCGAGATACAACTCCAAGTGTCCGTTACTGTAGTGCAGGCTATCGATAGATGTTTTCTTCCCTGCAGGGGTGCACCAACTTACCCACCACGCTCGATTAACTCCGAACGGACACACTTTCCTGGGTCATGCCCGGCCTCGGCCAAACAATACGCTGCAACCCGACCTAGGCTTAATAGAGAGGCCAGCATGCCGGACTAAACCTATGCCCCCGGGGGTCATGGGCCATATCCTCGGGAACTCCTACACGTTGCGAACGCGGCCGGTGAGCAGACCTAGCTGCCTCCTTCAACAAGGCAGGCGCTTACGCAGTCCAACCCGGCGCGTGGCGCTCAGTCGCTGACGTCTATTAAGCTTCGGCTGATGCATACGACGCAGAACGCCCATACTATGCCCACGTGATGGTTAGTGCTATCAGGCCAGAGGCCCCTCGGAGCAAATATCCAAATTGTAGTGGATTAGGAACGCGCGATAACAAGCAGAGACTCATGATCGATGTGACCCCGTCGCCCCATCTTGAGTACTTGCGGCAAGGGCTAAGAATGTCCGGCCACGCCTCGTAAGTATCTCGCGGGCACCTTCCAGGTCAACCCGACTCCACATCACTCGCTATTAAGCTCGCGCGGGTACCCCTCAAGGTCGACCCGTCTTTAGTAACATGGCTCAGTGTAAAGTCATAGTAACCATAGTAACTGTGTGTCTAACACCAAGGGGAAAACCCGAGGAATCACCCCCGGTGAATTCCATTCGATGTTATGATCAAGGTGAACGTAAGAGGATCCACCCTCGAGGTCCACACTTGAGGGGTTGCACGACAGAGCCATAACGGAAGTGGTTAAGGAGGAAATCACCCTCGATGATCACGACCGAATAGCTACACTACAGAGATCTCATCAGGAGTGATGTATGAGGTTCACCCTCGGCACTCGATAGTAACTCTGTAGTGTCGTACAACTAGGGGGGTGATGTGCGGTGTCAGGGCCTGGACGTCAATCATGTTGATCGAGTCATAGAACATAAAGCGAGGCAACTGGGACAAGGTGGGGGTCACTGATGGATCACTAACCAACCTATACTAAGCAGTTTAGGATAAGCAGGTAAGTATGAAAGCAGGTAACAAAAATAGGCTATGCATCAGGGTAGGATCATACAGAAAGCAGTAGCAGTTCTAATGCAAGCATGAGAGGGGAAGAAATGGGCGATATCGGAATGCTCAAGGGGGGTTTGCTTGCCTGGTGAAAGGATCGATATGGTTGACTAGAGGGGGGTGAATAGGCAACTACCAATTTTTAACTTTTCCTTACCAAATTAAACTTTGCATCAAAGTAGGTTGTCTAGATGTGCAACTAGGTGAGCAACATATATGATGCAATAACAACAAGCATAAAAGCAAGCAAGAGAAGTAACACTAAAGAGTTTGCACAAGTAAAGGTAAGAGATAACCAAGAGTGGATCTGGTGAAGACGAGGATGTGTTACCGAAGTTCCTTCCTTTTGAGGGGAAGTACGTCTCCGTTAGAGCGGTGTGGAGGCACAATGCTCCCCAAGAGCGGTGTGGAGGCACAATGCTCCTCACGCCCTCACACAATGCGAGATGTCATGATTCCACTATTGGTGCCCTTGAAGGCGGCAACCGAACCTTTACAAACAAGGTTGGGGCAATCTTCACAACTTAATTGGAGGCTCCCAACACAACCACGAAGCTTCACCACAATGGACTATGGCTCCGTGGTGACCTTAACTGTCTAGGGTGCTCAAACACCCAAGAGTAACAAGATCCGCTAGGGATGAGTGGGGGAATCGAAAATCCCTTGGTGGAAGTGTAGATCGAGGCCTTCTCAACCACTCGCGAGCAAATCAACAAGTTTGATTGGCTAGAGAGATAGACCGAGCGAAAATGGAGCTTGGAGCATTTAATGGAGCTTGAGCATTAATGGAGCTTGGGGGGAAGAGGTAGGTCAAAGGAGGGGACCCCCTTTTATAGTGGGGGCAACAATCCAACCGTTGCCCCACCAACCAGCCCCGCACAGGGCGGTAGTACCGCTAACGGGGGCGGTACTACCGCTGAGCCAGCGGTACTGCCGCTCCAGCGAGCGGTACTGCCGCTCAGAGAAGAGCAGCAGGGATCTGGACCCAGCGCGGTACTACCGCGGTGGTAAGGTCGATACTACCGCTCCGAAACGGTACTACCGTCCCTACAACCGCAACTAGTGCCGCAAAAACCGACACGAGAAAAGGAGCCCTCGAGTCGAGGCGGTAGGAGCCAGACAGCCCAGCAGTAGTACAGCAGCGGGGTCACAGGCGGTACTACCGCTGCGGAGCGGTACTGCCGCTTGTGACCCTTCGGCGGTACTACCGCTGGTAGTGCGGTACTACAGCTGGGACACAGAAGAGAGAGAGAGGATCTCTCCATCGAGGCTGAGGACGAGGCAGTGGTGCCAGGCAGGCCAGCGGTAGTACTGCTGTGGAGTCACGGGCGATACTACCGCTACGGAGCGGTACTGCTGCTTGTGACTCCTCAACGGTACTACCGCTGGGTTGCGCGGTACTACCGCTGGAACCCAGACAGGACATAGAAGAGAGAAGAGATCTCTCCAATGAAGTGGAAGAGCTCGGAGGGTGAGAAGCTGACGTGTACGTGTCGATTCCACCCATGCAATACCCCAGCGGACCCCCTCTTGATAGTACGGTGCCCTCTATGCAACTAGTCCACCAAAAGAGAAGCGAAAGAGCTACACCGTCTTGAATGACACTCCGAAGGGAAGAAAACGTCTCGTGCCAAGGATGAATCTATGAACTACTCAAAGCACATGATTAGTCCGGAAACATGTTGTCATCAATCACCAAAACTACCTCGAGAGAGATATGCCTCAACACCTGGTTGCTCTGGCAAGGAGGGGTCGTCGTCGACGTAGTCGATCACAGGGGCGGCATCGGTCTCGGGGTCTACCGGAGAGAAGAGGGGAAAGAAACAGTAGATATAAAGCAAGCATAGCATCACAAAGCATAACATGGCAATAAACTGTGTCGGGTGTGACCTAACGTAAGGCTACACGATATAGAAGAAGGGGAAAAATCAACCGGGAATGTATTCCCGGTTCCGGACCTGTGTCAGACAGATGACCGGAGGGGGAATGTTCCATGTTTAGCATGCTAGGGCCATGTGATAGATGAACGGACCGCGTATTCGGATTCGTCTCGTTGTTCTGAGCGACTTTCATGTAGAAAACATTTTCATCCGAGCTACGGTTTAATTACTATGAATTTTCAAAGGTTAATGTATTTTCTGAAATAAATTTAAATTCGAAATTAAGTAGAAAAAAATTCTATGTGCACACACTGTTGGCTAGCCACAGTGGATGACAGATGGGTCTAGAGGGCCCAGTTGACCCAGTCAACATTGACCGTTCAACAGATGAATAGTACAGGGGGGTCCCACATGTAAGTGTCTTAATGACTTATGAAATGATTTTCCTTTAATCTAAAATAAGAGGGGCCCACATGTCATTGGTTGTACACTTTAACAGAGGGATTTGGTGAGCTATTTTATCTAAGGGGCCCACTAGTTAGTATGTAATTAGCAGGGGGGTAGCCTAATCAGAGGGGAGGTTTGTCCCTAATCTAAACAGGGGCCGGCCGGGCACGCACGGGCGCCGGAGTGTGCCGGCGGCCTCGGCCACAACCAGCAGCGGCGGCGGCCTCCGGCAGGGGCGCGCTGGAAGCGCCCGCGGCCCTGGGCGCCAGCTCAGTGGGAGCAGGGGGGAGAAGCAGCGGCGAGTGCAGCCGCCGCGGCAAGCAGCACGCGAGCAGGGGAGAGCGGGGGTAGGGCGCGGGGCAACTACGACGTGGTCGGCGGCAGGCCGGAGCAGGCGTGGTCCGGCGGGCTGCAGCAGCCGCGGGGGAAGAGGACAGCGGCAAGCATGGCCATGTGCGGACGGCGAGCGCAGGGGAACGGCCGGGCGGCGGATGGATGCGGGGCACAGTCGGCGGCCTACGGCACTAGATTTGAAAGGAAGGAGAGAAGAATCGCTAGAGGGCTCACCGGGGAGTCCGTGGCGAGTGTGATGCGGGTCGGGGATGGCTGGAGCAGCAGGACGACGGGGCGGCAACGGCGGCCGTCAGAGATGACAGATGACGCGGGCGGCGGTGGTGTTGCTTCCCGGCCTCGATCTGTTGATGTAGAAGACGTAGGCGACCGCGACAGGGCTGCTGGATAGTCCTAGCCAGTGGGAAGCGCGGCGGCCGCGCCGACGAAGGCAGCCATGGTGGGCGGAGTACGGGTGTGCGTGGGGAAGAAGAGAGCGGCGCGAGGGAGAGGGATGAATGGGGGCTAGGGTTCGGTCAACGGGTGCGGCGGTGTTTTGCAGGGCGCCGAGGGGGTGCCCGATGTCCGCCACGCACGGCATGGCGCACCCATGGCCGGTGGATGGTGGCCATGATCCCCCTGCCCCTGTAGCAGGGTTGGGGATGACCCCAGTTGGGCTGGGTCTTCTTCTATTGTTAAATGGGCCAAAGTGCATCAGGAGCTTTCTCCTTCCTTTTCTTCTTCTCTGCTTTCTGTTTTTTTTGGCACCGTTCTATTTAGTTAAGCTATCAAAAGATTTTTCAAAATATGAAACTTGGCTCATAATTAGTATTGCAATTTTTGACTCTGTCAGAAAAGATTTGAGGTCATTTTGAAAAGTTTAGAATTGTGTTTGAATTTAAAAGGTTCATTAAGATGTTGTTGGACCACTACATTAAATCACAGGGGGATTTTGGAAAACCAAAAGAGGTTGTTTTCATCATGACAAATACCTGGGGATTATTTGCAACATCACGAACATTTTTGTTTGCATGACAGAAGAAGTAAATATTCGACTTGGATTTCAAATGGAATTTGGTTTTGATTTTCATCAAGTGGCAAATTAGTCTGAAAAGCATGATGACATAGCATCATTAAAAGGGAGATCACTGTAGCATGATTATCCGGGCGTTACATCCGTGGAAAAAATGGTGAAGATAAGTATTTCTAACTCTTAACAATTAGCATGCAGGCGGAATCCGATGTGAATTCAAAGATCGGAGAAAGGACGAAGCCAAAGAATATGGCTTGGCAGGCGACACATTAATCTCCTGTCCCAAATGGGCATTGACGATTTGTCCGGTGTCCCAAATGGGCATTGACGATTTGTCCGGTGCCAGTGAAGAAGTGTCAATTTTAATAGCGACATATATGTACTTGCAGAGCCATAGATAAAGAAAAAAGAGGAAGATCTGATTGAAATTTTAGCAACGTGCAATCAAAATTAGATGGTTACAGAATGAGGAAAGGAAGAGGAAGAAGATTCAATGTCAGGAAGAGAATATGATGAGGAAGTGTCAACAGGGAGAAAATAATCTATTTAATTCACTACAATGAAGAGGCAATGTTTTTTAGGGAATGAAGAGGCGGAGTGGAACGAAACTCTGTGATAAATTTGGGATGGCCCACGGGGAATAACTATAAATCCCACTTACACAAACTTGGCTAGAACGGCCAAGGTGTAAATTTTTTGAGAAGTGGCTTTGCGTGGCCCACGCGTAAGAAGGCGAGTCGGGACGCAACAAGAGTTAACTCGCACGTAGCATGCGCAACAACCAATAGGAAAAAGGGATGATATGGCTTCACGAGAAGGCCGAAAATCATGTGGTGAGGAGCTCCTATTTAGATATAGAAGATTGTTGGCAAAATTATTATATTCCTTTTAGTTAAGATAAGTTAATAAATATTTAAGTTAGAAATAAAAGACCAAAACAATTCATGAGTTGAAATCCCAGTCCAAAACAAACGGCTTGACACCTCTCTAAATCATGCACCCTTCCTGTGCTATCGGCACAAGTTGAATTGGGCAACAACCAATGGGGAAAAAGGATGACGTGGTTGCATGAAAAGCCTAAAAATAGATAGTGATGGGCTCCTATTTAGAAATGAGATATTCTTGAAAAAATTATATACCACCTCCCTAACTCCCTCTAACGAAATCATGCACCCTCCCTATGCTATCGACACAAGTTGAGTTGGACAACAAAAAAAGGGGAAAAGGCATGAGATGGCTGCACGAGAAGCCCAAAAATCATACAGTGAGGAGCTCCTTTTTACATATAGAAAATTGTTGGCAAAATTATTATATTCCTTTTAGGTAATATAAATTAATACGATCTAATTATTGAGATCTCACCCTAAGAAATAAAGGAGCTAAACAATTCATGAGTCAAAATTCCAGTCCAAACGAACAGCTCGACACCTCCCTAACTCTCCCTAATCAAATCGTGCACCCTCCCTGTGCTATCAGCGCAAGTTGAGCTGGGTGGCTAGGGGGGTGACCCTGGGCGGGTACTGTTTTCATTTTAGACTAGGGTACTGATGTACTGCTTTGTGCACCTTTTTAAGAAAAATGACAGCAAACAAAAAGGGAGAGACTTTTTTAGCACAAAAAGGGAGACCTCCTGTATGATGCTTATAGGCGTAAACATTGGAGGCCACTCCTGCATGCAATACAAACGGGCCAGCCCACTATGGCGCAAAGAGGTTTTATGTTTCTATTTTTTCCTTCGTTTTTCTAGATGGTTTTCCACCTAAAGAACCAGCTCTTTTTTTACAGAAGTAAAATATTTCAGACCTTATTAAAATATATATATTTCCAAAAAATATTCACTATGAGTTTAAGAACATACATTGTATATTAAAAATATGTTGATCAGATATTAATAAAGAATTCACCATGTATCAGAAAAAAGTTCATTGTATATTTAAAAAGTGTTCATCATATATTTATAAAATTTTCACCATATATTATAAATGTTCAATGTGTATTTAGAAAATTTTGAACATATTCGCCAAAAGTTTTATTGTATTAACAAAATGATCACTTGTTATTAATAAAAAAAGAAAACCCCCAAAACCCTAAAAATAACAAGAAAACAAAAAACAAAAAGAAAGCAATAGAAAAACAAAAGACAAATCAGCCAACGACGTGCAACATGTTGCTGCAAAATGGGCCAGGGGCGTAACGACGCCTATTTGCCGCCCTCGGGCGGCATATTGGATCCACCCAAAAACGGGAAAAGATACAGCGTTGAATTGCTCGGCCCGATAGGGGATTCCTGCTGCACCTGAGAAGCTTGGCCTCAAACTGAATAACTCCGGGGCAACTTAAAAACCATCTTCGGATGCTTTGTAGAAGGAATAATCCATTGAAAACTAAAGGGAAAAGATGTCATAGAGACCAAAAAGATTTGTTTGTTGAGAGTGGGATTTGAACCCACACCCTTTCGGAAATATTGCAAAACTTTAGTAACTTGTGTTGTTTTCGAAAGCGACTTCTCCATTCCATTATTATTTTTTCTTGATTTCGGGCTTTCTATCTTTTTTAGAGAATTACATTTCAGCGGTTTTATCTCTTTTTTAGAAACTTTCGCATTTCTATCTAAGAAAAAAGGAAAATGATAAGAAAGACCCACGGGAAAATGGGTTGGCCAACAGTGGAGTTCTCTTAGTCCATGAAGGCCCTAAGAAGTTGGGCCTCAAACTGTATCACATTGGTTGGACGGTCATTTTAAATGTACATCCAAGATTGGAGTTTCCGTTCGGCGCCTTATGCGCACGAACAGTTTCCTGGCGCTCTCGTGCCCCCGCTAATAGGTCGGCCCAAAGAAGAAGGCGAGCACTCGATCGAGCAGTCTCGTTTGTTCGCACCTCAACCAGGCAATGATTACCCGCAACCCGTGAACCCATCGGGTAAAGACCGTATTAGGGCAAGGGTTTGGGAAAAATAAATACCCATGGGTTTATAAACAAGAAAGTTTTGTACCCATCGGCTAAGCCAGGTACGGGTATGGGAAGACAACCCCCATACCCGCGTACCCGCATATTCATATGCTAATTCCTTCTAACAGGTAGGTCCCATGTGTCATTTACTAAAGAATAAAAAGTAGTCACTTTACCCTGGGCTAATGCAGCCGCTAGCCTCGACCTAAAATCCCCTCTCCTTACCCATGTGCATGATCTTGTTTAAATGTGTTGACCTTGTTTTGTAAACACATTATTTTGTCTCTGATTTTGTTGATCTTATGATATAGTCTCCTTCATTTGATCATTTCGAACTAACGGGCTGCAGAAGTATCCTCAATAAAATTAAAATAGAGAAAATTGTGTCTCTCTTGTTTGTCTTGTAATTGGAAAAAAGAAGAAAGAACATATGTGAATGTTTCTCTAAAAAGTTGACATACAGGCTACTCATCCATGAATGCAAGTGAACATTGTTTAGTGCCATCTAGTTCATGCTTATTGTTATCCACTTTAGAAAATTAATACCATTCTTTTTATTCCATCACACAACAAATCATGATATATATGTATTGAATTGCTAAAATGTGGTATATATGTTCTAAAATGTCGAAGTATACATGCTGAAATGTTGTGTATATGTGTGAAAATGCTGAAAAATATATTGTGAAGTGTGAATTGGGTAAGGTGGCCGAGATAGGTATTTTTACCCGCGGGTATTACTCGGACCCACCCGGATATGGGTATGGTAACGGTTTAAAACCCGAGGTGCGGGTACGGGTATGGGTTTGGGCGAAGAATGTAGAGACGGATACGGGTTTGGGTGACCATTACACGCACCCGAACCTGGTGGGTGCCATGTGGTCGCACCCTGGTAGCTTCAAGCGCATTGGACCCATGCGGTCCGTTGACTATTGGAAAATACAAAAAAATAAAGAAAATGAAAAAGTTCAAAAAAAATCATGAATTTAAAAATGTTCACGCATTTGAAAAAAAGTCAAGAATTTGAAAAAAAGTTCATCCATTTTGAAAAAAAATCATGTATTTGAAAAAAAAAGTGCATCAATTCTGAAAAAGTTCACAAACTTGAAAAAGCTTCATCAATTTTTTAAAAAGTTAATAAGTTTTGGAAAAGTTCACCAAGTTTTTAAAAACTTTGTGGAATACGAAAAAAGAAAAAAAAAACTAAAGAAGGAAGAAAATAAAACGTAGAAAACCAGTTGGAAACGTACAAAAAATCAAACAGAGAAAGAAAATGGTTGAGCCCGCTACTAGACCTGGTGTACATGGGGGTGTGTCATGTACAGAATGGCCTTTAAGCGGTGCTTACGGCGATGTGTAGGAAATGCCTCCACGTCCTCCCTACAAAAAGTGGATCCGGCTTGCCTGCTTTCTTCCCACGCTCCTATCCGTGCTCCCGCTTCAGCTTACAGTTGTCTTTTTTCCTCTTTTCTTTCTAATTTAAGCATCCCCTGATTTTAAGGGGGTGGGGCCGAGACTTATTTTGTTCCAATCAAATCAAGCCATGTACGCGGGGGCATGGATGAGCACACGCCGGGGAGCAGGCAATTCTCATCCACAAAAAGTATATATCCGGCAAAATTAACGGGAGACTAAAAAGGCAAAATTTAAGCGAGACTAAAAAGGCAAAATTAAAGGGGAAACATTTTATTTAACTAGAAAATTATATTATATGTGGAGAGTGGGATTCAAGCCCACACCCTTAATGTGCCGCCTTAGACCAACTCGGCCATTCCAACAATTGTTATTAATAATATATTCAAGTTTATAAATAATTCAATATAAATATTATGGTTCATTATTAATCATATGTTTTATTTTAAATAATTAGATTGAAAACTTGGTAAAAAGGTGTATATGTTTGTCTGAAAAATGTTGTTAGAAATTATTATTTTAAGCATTATACATATATAAATAATTCAATGAAAGTTAAAAGTAGTGTCAAAATTACATCTTGAAGATCATATGGATATCCAAAACTTCAAATATTTTGTGAACCAGAGGGAATAGTAAGCTTTAACTGAAAAAAACAACTTTTTTTAGACAAACTGAAAAAACAACTAAATGAAGGATACACTATCCTTTTTTTTATAAGGATACCACTACCAGTAGTCTACAGAGTCTACACAACTGGCATCCCAGTTGTTGAAAACTACAAAGTGGGACGGGCCGCTAGCCCATGCTCTCCCAAAGTTGTTTTGTGAGGGAACTTTCCAAAGTTATCAGCTTATTTTTGTCCACATAGATAAACGCCTACATCACAACTGGCGAATGCTCCACTTAGCACTAGTCCCTCTCTAGGCTCTACAGCTGTAGTAGAAATGAAAATGATCCAAGGAAAACGTAACTTCCATATTCATGTCCTTCGAAGGTAAGGACAATCTCTTGTCACTTGGGCTCTGTTCAGCCAAATATAGCGATGTAGTTCACTTTTGTTTTTCTTTCAGCAAAGATGTAGTTAACCTGATTTCTCTAAATAGGATTTCGCCACGCTTTATATATAAAGCAACAATCAAACATAGTACACGGGCGAACAATAGAAGGTGATGGGTAGCCCTCATACAATACCGATCCCAGGATAACCGGAACACGCAGGAACTACGCTACCGAAAGAGAGCACACAAAGATCTGAGTACAATGCCATGCAACATCCTAAAACACTTAAGCTCCACGACAACGCCCTCAAGAGGGATAACGACGCAAAGCGTCTCCACTGCCGATTCTGCAATGGACAAGGGTCTTCACCCAGAACCCTGACACAGAAAGGAGCACCACGACAACGTCTTCATGAAAAGAGCGGCGCCCGTGAGCTTCATCGGCGACAAAGCACGAAGCTTTCGCTCGATAGCTCCACCATGTCACCACAAGGCCTCCAGGACACGCGTACCGAGTACAGATCCCCAGACCAGGATTGTGGTGCCGTCACTACCAATGACAGAAAAGCACGCCTGAGCCACATGCTGGTACACCTCTTGCAGCGCACACGGCCAAGAGGGAAAGCCACCACCGCCGCCATGGTGCACGCCAGAGAGCCAACCATGTGGACCATCATCCGGGGCTGCCACCTCGGATCCATGTTGAAGACACCGCCCACAATACGGAGCACCTACCATGGTAGGAAGAGTAAAAAGGTAGCTACTTTCCCTCCTAGCCTTACATTAGCCACGGAGTCTAGGTCGGCGCGTCCACCATAGGAGGTGCCCACGCCTGCATCCCCTGTGAGTCCCGGTGAACTGGGGGAGACATAACCCCATGTCTACCAATGGCCGCCGTCGAGCATGCTCGCACGACGCCATGCATGTGGCCTCCGGCACCGAGCTGTGGGGTGAACTGTGAGGTATCTCTTAAGAAAGTGAACCCGCAAAAAAGTCTCTTAGAGCATCTCCAAGGAGGATCCGCAAAACCGCCCGCATCCGTCCGGACCGAGTTGCCCGGGCCACAGAAGCCATCCAACACGGGCCTGTATCAGTCCGCGGGGCGGTCCGGACACGTTTTCTTGCGCAAACAGGAGACAAACGTGGGAGAGCTTTGCATGAGTCCGAACACCAGACACGTAGGACTCTGACACGCCGGGGCCCCCAAAATCCTTTCCGGACCCCGTTCTTCCATCCTCCCCATTTTCTCTTATTCCTTCTTTCTCTCTTGCCTTCGTCACCGCTCCACCACCTTGGCTGCCACACCACACCCCTGATGGGACTCTACGTCTCTGTCAACATCAGTGGGCGGGTAAGGGGAAAACAATATTGAGATGTAATATTTGAAGTTTTGAACTACTACTGCATGCGAATTTTAAACGTCTGTATCGTATGTATGCGCTTATTGTCGGATGAC
>NC_041384.1:595303589-595329317 GCF_002162155.2 Triticum dicoccoides
CGACGGATGCAGGAGGAAATTTGCGAGTTGCCGTTGAAGATGCCCTTAAGAAAGTGGAGCAAAGGATAACACTGACCAGAGCTCAGTGCCCAAGCCATGTGTTTCATTCTCTAATTAACACCGACCAAGCTCTTGAGATTTAACTAGCAAAAGGGCCCGTGGATTGCAACGGAAAAAAAATCATAATCCTCAATGGCCATGACCACATTATGTTGCATCACCAAGATACACTTGCATTCTCAAATTCGTGAAATCATTAACAATTTTTGAAATTATGAACATTTTTTAAACTAGTAAGCATAACTGAAATCATGAACATTTTTCAAATTCGTGAACACTTTTACAAATTTTCGAACACTTTCTAAAATCAAGAACATTTCTTGAATTCATGGACATTTTATACTACTTGCAAACATTGTTTTTTAAAATTGTGAACATTTTTCTAAACATTTTTCTTGAGTCGGCAAACATTTCTAGAGCAATGAACTTTTTTGGAAATTGGCGGAACAATTTTTGAAATTCATGAACATATTTTGAAATGCATGATCATTTTTTGAATCAGCGAACCTCTTATGAATGAATAAACTATTTTGTAAGTCAGAGACAATTTTTTATTTTTTAGGATATTTTTTCATTCATTAACATTTTTTTGAATTGGCAAAATTTTGTTCAATTTCATTAAAAGTTTTTAACACACAAACTTTTTAAGAAATCTTGAACATTTTTTCATTTCCCGGCCATTTGTTTTCTGAATTTCAAACATTTTTCGAATTAGATTTTATTTTCAAAAAATCGCAAACATTTTTGAATCCAGAAACATTTAATTGTTTAAAATTTCTTAATTTTTAAAATTTCCAGAACTTTTTTGAAATCCCAAATTATTTAAAGTAGAAAAAACGAAGATGGAAAAGAAAAAAAGAATTGAAAAGTAGGCCGCCCAGACATTGGCCGGTCCAAACGGGAATGTTGGGCCTGCTCCCAGCGCGCAAAGCGCGGTATAGGAGGTCCGTACTGCATATAGGTCGGCTCAGGTGGGGGATTCCTCTGTGTAAAACGTTTTTATCACTTATAGGTGGCGCTTTTTAGGGATACTTATAGGTGGCATTGGTGGATAATATTTTGCAGTTTTCTGGGCAATTTCTGTGACGTACCGCCAGAATGAATAACCGCTTTATTATTAGATATAGATATAGACTAGTAAATATGTTCGTGTGTTGTAATGGGAGAAATATCGCACAACACATATGTTAGTGAACCATGCTAGTCATGCTTAAAACTTAAACAATTAATCTCATCGAGCTCAACATGAGGCCCGCCATCTGCAAGCTACTCTGTACGGAGCAAACGTATGATGGAATGGGTGAAGAAATTTTCTCCTTTTATAATTATAATTATATATATATAATTAAGAAACCCATGCATTCACATGAATAAATATATTTGAAATTAAAAATAAGGCACGAAAGCAGCTAAATATGAACGTTTTTTTCATAAAATCATTTGGAACTAGCTTTTATTTAAGTGCCTTTTCTAATATCCGTCGTCTTTTCTACTTCGATATAGAACTCCAAACCTTTCGCTTAATTCTTTCTACATTTGTCAGAACTTCACCAAAAATATCGATATTTTTAGACCCTTTTAGATCCTACTCATATTCAAACCAGTTGAATTTAAATTCAAATGACTCTGAATTCAACTCTTCCAAATTGGGTAAAACTTCTTTTCCTGGGCTAAGTATAAATCTCAGGCTCCACGTAAAAAAATTGACATTTTATAAACCCCTGGCCATTTTTTCTTCTCTTTTCCTTCTCTCTAATTTCTGTAAATGGGAAATGGAGAAAAGCAGAAAAAGAAAGAAGGAGATGGAGCCAGCACAGCTCAACAGCACCTCCTGCCCGAGCGCCTCTCGCTCCTTTGTTGCTCTTCTCCAACTCGTCACGCTGGTCTCCTCCCAGCGACCGGTGCCGCCATGGCTCTACTCTAGCATCGCTCCTCGCCCCCAACTAGTATCCTCGTCGCAGACCGCCCGGATCTGGCCGCCTGCTGTCCGTCATGGTCAGTGGTGGCTCGGTTTGGCGGCGGTGATTGGAGACGCTGCTTTGCATTCGTCGCCCTGTTGCTTCTCGGCTCTGTCTCGGCCTTTCTCTTAGGCTGGGCCCCCATACTATTTTTTGTTGGATTCATGCGCCTCTCCTCTTTGATTGGCCTTATCCCATCCTCTTTTTGTTGGCTTGTTGGTTCTTGCAATTTGGAACGTATACAAGTTGCTAGGATTTGATGTAAAATGTCGGAGTGGCACTGTTAATTCAAATCTGGAATTTCGGCACAAACTCTGTTTGCTACAGCCAGAAGGGAGGGGAGGGCAGGTTGTGATGTTGAACATTTTTAGCGGCCCATAATAAAAAAAATAACGGCCCGTAATAAAAAATCTAGCCCGTTGACTTAGCCAGCTGCAAAATATGACGCCGGCCGGGCAGAAGCAATAGCCCTTTTATTAATAGGTACAGATATAGATATCGATTAATGGACCCGATAAGGCCTTGTTCGTTTAATCCTCCTTCCAGCGGGATTGGAGTGGACTGGAGATGATTTTGGCTTGTAGGGGATCTAATCCCCCTCAAACCCTGCCATTCCCTTTCAAAAACCACCTCAACCGAATAAGGCCTAAGGCGTAACATGTGTAATGCATTTTATTTTGCTGTGTAATGCATTTTATTTTGCTGACACTAGTTAAGTGATCCCTTTTTCTCCAAATATCTGGACCATCTCTCATCCCTTTCCACGTAAATATACTGATATTGGTTGCGCATATCTTTCTGTCAATTAAGTGTACCTTGCCCTTAAAACAAAAGCGTGCTCCCGTGGCCGTGCCTCCTCGTCATATCTGATTCTACTGACCTACTTCCTCCGTCCGGAAATACTTGTCATCAAAATAAATAAAAGGGGGTGTATCTAGATGTATTTTAGTTCTAGATACATCCTTTTTTATCCATTTTGATGACAAATATTTCCGGACTGAGGGAGTACTAGGTAAGGTCGACGACACCGATGAAGGCTCCAGCAGTTTAATGTGCCTTCTTTTTCTCAATTAATCGACGATGTCAGGGAGAGTTCTCCCTTGCCTACAGCGATGGAGAGGGCACCGCCCACGGCGATAAGTTATGGTCGAAAAACTCGGCGATTGCCCTCCTTCCACGTCTCGACCAGAGACGGGAGAATGACCACGTACGCCGCGCGTGCTAGGCCCTAGGGTCTGCCCGCTTTGGCTCTCATCAATCAAGCTGGAGTAGCTTTCAGCGTTGGCCGTACCTACGTGCGGCGGGACCGCGGGAGAGCTTGGCACTAGCTTGGGAGTAGTAGTTAGTACAGTGCGCATCCTACGTATTCTAGCTAAGGATATACGCGAAATTGCATACACATTTGTTCTTGGATTGTCTCAGTGAAGCCGCGTGCATTGCCAGCATGCACGACTGACATGTAGGCAAAATGGAGCTGTCTTGACGCTCTACATGCACTACAAGTGCATGCTGTCGCTACCACTACAGATGAGTACGTACCGGTGAGCTAGCATGCATGAATTTAAAGATTTGTCCTTCTTCTAGGCTTCTAGAAGAGTATCTCATCATCAAGCCCTACCTCGTCGACCCACTTAGCTCTAGCAATATATAAATAGCTCACAAATATACGAGAGATTTTGGCCGGGCCTATGGCTACTCACTCGGAAAGATGCAATGGAAAATGCCCTGGAGAGAGGATTTTCTACCATGCACGAGACCTCCCGTGTATGCATCCACCTCCTTGCTTATCTTTATGTGGGACCACTGACATCACCTATAACGTTTTTTCTTTTATCTAGCATACATTCACATGTTATTCTACTCACTAAGTTTCATCCAAATAAATAGATACATATTGTATGTTGAAATAAAAGTTTGATTTACATTCAGTTTGCGCAATTGTGTTTTTTCCGACAATATCTTTAAAACAAGACCAATATTGAATATATTTTTACAAAATATATATTTTTACAAGTAAACCACCAAGCTTCAAACTTGTTTCATACAAATTTATTAATTTGATATAAAAATTCAACAGTGAGTTATTCAAACAAAACTATGAACTTTAATAGTGTTTGACAACGTATCTCATAGTTTTGTGTACTTTTAATAGTGTTTCATTCTGTTTAAAATTTGATTATTTTTAGAACATGCTGAAACAAATTCAAAAGTGATCTTGTTTTAAAGTTCTCCTCGTCATAAACACAAATATGCAAACGGATCATAAATGGTACTTTTGGTTTAAAAGATAAAATAATTTTAAACATGGAAATAAAAATAACAAAGCATGGGGTGATGGAGCATAGGCTTGCATGTGGTCAGAGAAAGATCTGACAAACTACAAACAGCATTAATGGACAAGATCGAATCTCGAGAAAAAAATGAACGGCCCTCCCATGCACAGGACCTCCCGTGCATGGGAGAAATGTTCTTCTCAAATGCCCTGTCCCTGTTTAGTAGTATCAGTCCTAGTTACCGTCTACGGTCGGGAAAGGGCAGGTCAAAAAGGTGTATTCCCGCGGATAACTTTTGTGGAGACAGCACTTGGATCAGCAAAAAGGCCACCTCGATCAGTTTTTTCTTGTCCCGACAGTAACAACACTTGCATGGTGTATACTGCATCACATCTGCATCAGCATGATGCATACGGATACAATAAACACCGCCTGTTTGGGAATAGTAGATACACGTACTACTACAGTACACATAGCTAACAAAACAGACATATGCAAGCACGATCCAAACATTTAATACATGTATCGGTGTACGGTTTCAGAGTCGCTGCAATGAAGGCCATGCCCTAGGGCGATCGGTTGAATGGCCCAGTTCGTCGATGCGCCGAGGGCGGGGCCGCTACGTGGGGGAGGCCCCAGCCAGCCAGCCAGCTAGCCGCCATCTCACTTGAAACGCGCACACGTGGGCACGTCCGATGCTGTGCTGGTGGCTCTGTAGCTCTGTTGCGACAGCTCGGCTAGCTAGCTCGCCTGTGATGCCGCGGTTTCCGTTTTGCTTCTGTTTCGGCGCGGTCGACCGACGTCGACCAAGCGTCGACGCGATCATGGCGTCACGGCGGCGTCACACGCGGACGAACCCCACAGACCGCTGTCCATGGGGGCGGGTCGACGTCCAATTGATTCGACATTCAATGGCTCGCCTGGAAATGCTTGGCCCACTGCCAGCAGCTTGCATGAGTAGTACTATGTACCGTGCGGAGGTCGTGATCGCCACACTCGCCTCCGCGAAACGGAATGGTCCACGGCGCGATCTACTCTTCATGCAGACCATGGTCAGCTTTTCTCTCATGTCTTTGGCGACAGAGCTGAGAACGTGAAATGTTTCCGTTCGACCGGGCCACCAAACCGCACCAACCCACCGCGGGCCGTGACTGCCGGCGGGCAGGGATTTTCCCGCAAAGCCGGCGCGGTCGGTCCACGACGCTTTTACCCATGGACGGCACGGGCGGCGCCGGGTAGCTATTACAGTCGTGCAAAACCGACGACAGCCAGAGGCCCAGAGCCAGGGCGGGCCTCCCAGCACTAGAGCCACCCGTGCCCTCTGGACGTCGACGCCCGTGCCAGGTCGGCGCGCGACCGGCCGGGCTCGGGTCGAACCGGAGAACGCACTATGATCCGGGGTATATGATTACGGCGGTGCGGCGGCCGTCGCTTTCCTTCCCATCCGCCTCTCTCGTCGCGCACAAGCACAATGGACTGCTCTGCTCGATCCGCTGCGCTGGGTGAGTGCGCGGCAGCTCCATCCTCCATGCATGCTATTTTCAGCTCGTTTCGTTCCTTGGCCCGTTTCCTCTCACTGTCGCTTTACGCGTCACAACTCGCGAGTGATCGGGGTTCATACCACCTTTCTTTGGCATGCACTCATGCAGGTCTCTTTTGTTGCATTATAGATGGGCTTAGCCTATATAAGACTATAATCTCTGATTAATCTCTAAGGATCAATTTAAATGCATGACAAGTGGTGAAAAGTTTAGTATCATGTTGCTACAGTAAGAAAAGTGGTGCGCCTTTATAAGGTCTGCTCTATCACATGTCATTGGGAGCTTGGGAATATGAGTTGTACACGTGCCCTCCGCCGCCGCCCGCCTCGCCTCGCCACGGCGCACGCGCGCTGCGGTTTGCGGGAATGAGCCCATCTACCTAACGACCTATATAAGAAGGCATGGGCCAGTGGAGTGAACCCTTAGCTCAGTTCACTCACTCCTTCTATGCTGCTTTCGGCGATTCCATTTCAACGACCGCGTGCACGCTTGGTCGGGAGAGCAGGTGCCTCTAGAACCCTGTCGTTCGAGATCCTGCCCGGGAGAACGACAATAAGATTTTTGGGAAGCGTCTCGACGCGATTGCTCCCGATCCATCCCTGTCTCAGTCCACCTCCACATCCACTATTTTCCCTAGATCGACTCCATGGCTGACGACGAAGCCGCCAAGAAGAAGGCCTCGGCCGATGCCGAGGCTGCCGCTGTCGCTGCCGCGTTGGCCTGGCCAACCGGAGGGTATGACTCATTCATCCCCTATTTGCTCGTTCATGTATTGGTCGTATATATGATGCTTATAAATGTTTTGATTCTATGTATTATATATGCTCACATGCTTAGATATCGATATAAGATGTATATCGTGTTTATCATGTTTACTGTATACTCGTGAATTAAATTAGTCAGAAAAGTGCTAATAATTCTAACATCTTTCCCTCCTCGCCCTTTCACGCGCACGCGCACGCGGTGCCAAAGGGTCCGGCATTTCCACTAACCGCTCCAGTCACTACGCAATGTTTCTCTTCTCCCCCCTTATCTGAATCGACCGTAGGCCGTAGCTATGCCTCCTCTGGTCTTTTCGGTTTAGCCATGACACCGATCTTTGCGGCCCATAACATAACACAAAGCGCATGCACACATGCATTCCGGGTTTAGAGCGCACACACGGCGCTCGCTGTCACTTTTACATGTGTGTGAGGGCATGTACAATGATTTATCTTAGGAGTGCCAGTAGGATAGATGATGAGGTGAAGAAAAGAGAACTAATTAAAAAAAATGTTTGTCTTCTCTTATTTAAGAGAAGACAAGAGATGATCTCTTAGCATAATATGTCACATCATGTTATTAGAAATTATACTTCCTCCGTCCGAAAATACTTGTCCGAGGAATGGATGTATCAAAGATATATTTTAGTTCTAGATACATTCATTTATATCTATTTCTATGGCAAATATTTCCGGATGGAGGGAGTACTATACTAGTTACTGAAGATAAAGCTAAAAAATGATTCATTGTAGATATTTTTTTCATCCCTAAATTACACGTAAGATTTAAGAAAAAATAGTCTTATCAACCATTGTACAGCATGCCCTGAAAAGGCTAAGCAGAGAATAAAGTGATCGCAATGCAACCGTATCAACGACCTATTTCACCGGCCGGCGTCACTGTAAACTACTCCTACCAGAAGTTGAGGCAACAATTATGAGTAATTACTAGTAAAAGCGAGCGAGCGTGTGATGATCACGTACGTAACTACACTAACTGCCATCTTCCTTGATGGCTCCAACTGAATGAAAAAAAAAACCTTCCTTGATCGTTATTATGAGTGAACTAACCTACGCAGAGCACCACCGATGCCGTGCCGTCTCTTTCGCCCTACTAGGGCTGGCTACTGACGGACGAGGGCTTCTCGGCGTCGCTAGCTTTTGGCGTTTTTCTTCGGCTGGGCCACCCGCCCCGCCCGGCCGGCCACATGCGGGCGATCGAGAATCAAAAGCTACACAGTTCATCGCAGGATCGACCGACCTGCGTCGTGTCGTCGGCCAGGCCCCCCCGCCCCCAGAGATCCAGGTGTTCCTATCAGACCGTGGATGTGAACCGCACGCTTCCGCGGCTTTGGCCCCAAGCGCGGACCAGAGTCCAGAGCTCGCTCCCAGACGTGCGCGCGGCGCTGAGCTGCCGGCCACGGCAACGCACCCCGCTCGCGGACGCGCTCCGGCCTTGCCGCTCTGTGAACTTCTTTTTCAGCGCGCGCTCCGTGCAACGCCGACGTGCAGCTGCACGGCCGGCTTTGAACGGCCAACGTTGTCGCACGCCTTTTATAATCGCCGTACGCACCGACACGCTCTCTCGCTCTCTCGTACGTCCGGTTCAAAAATGGATCTATTGATTACTCGAGGACGAGGCTTAGCGAGTCTAGTGATCGATCAGCTAACACTTAATTGATTGTGTCTGTCCATTTCCGGACGGTGCTGACAAGAAAGAGGCCAAACAGCGTCCTCTTCTCCGAGCATCTCGGGACTCTGTTTCCTGTCACGGCGAGACGAGGCCAGCTGGGCCATAAGCGTCACTGCCCGCTGCGTGTGGCACGTCCTAGTTCGGAATTACTTGTCTTAAAAATAGATGTATCTAGAACTAAAATACGTCTAGATACATTCATTTCTGCGACAAGTAATTCCGAACGGAGGAAGTAGAAACGAAGCATCGATCGCCGGAGGCAATGCCGTCCAGGTACGATGTACGCCCGATTTAACCGACGTCGCTAAAACAGTTTAGAACTGCAGAAATGATTTGGTTTTTAACAGAACAACAAATACTTATTTTTTACAGGTTATATTCCGAGCCACTACTTTGATCTGTATGTGGTTGTTACTCACGCAGACGGAGGCCACGCAACATTTGGTTACTGGATCTATCCGATAGAAGATGGTAGCTCGGGCTATATTCAGCCGGTTTGGATGGCGGTCATGTAATAAGATAGACAATTAGTTTTTCTATCTTTCTTTTGCCAACCGGTTGTGGCTTTTATCCTCGGCTCTTCGTGAGCATTTTTGTGGTTCGCTTGTTTAAAACCTTGTGACTTGCGTATATTTTTGAAGTTTTTGAAGTTTTATTTTAAATAATTTGATCAAAAACTTGGAAAAGAGTGTGTATGTTTATCTGAAAAATGTTGTTAGAAGAAAAGTGTATAATTGTTAGAAAAGTGTATCTGAAAAATGCTGTTAGAAGAAAAGTGTATATATTATAGTGTCAAAATTACATCTTGAAGATCATATGGATGTCCAAAACTTCAAATATTTCGTGAACCAGAGGGGATTGTAAACTTTAACTGAAAAAATAAACATTTTTTAGACAAACTGAATATAAGCAACTAAATGAAGGATACACTACCTTCTACTATGTCCGTCCCAAAATTCTTGTCTAACATTCGTCTAGATACGGATGTATCTAACATTAAACCATGACTAGATACATTTATATTTAAACAAATCTAAAACAATAATTTTGAGACGAGGAAGTATTTTTTTAGAAAGGATACAACCATGTATTTCGTTCCCTAATTAACATCGACCAAGCTATCGAGATTTAATTAGTGGGCCCAATAGGGCGTAACTAATATGTGTAATGCATTTTATTTTGCTGCCACAAGTGAAGTGGTCCCTTTTTCCCCGAATACCTGGACCATCTTTCATCCCTTTCAATGTAAATATACTGATACTTGTGGCACATTTCTTTCTGTCAATTAAGGGGTTGTTTGAATTGTGATTATGTTTACCTTGTTGTCATATTGTTTTTGCCATACTTGTCTAACTTGATTTGCTCAAATTGTTAGCCACACTTTGACATGCCTAAAGAATCTTGTCACATTTTTTGTGTCTATAATATGTGGGGTTCACTGCTCATAAAAAAATTATTACCTTAAATGTGGCTAGAACCAAACATCCACCTAACTTGGTCAAATGTGTCTAAAGTGACGTGTAACAAAGTGTGACAATATGTGACTAGAAACTAAACATCCCTAAGTGTACCTTGCTCTTAAAGCAAATGCGTGTTCCCGTGGCCGCGTCTCCTCGTCCTATATTTGATTCTACTGGCCTATTTGGTAAGGTCGAGGACAACGATGAAGGCTCCAGCAGTTTAGCGTGCTTTCTACTTCCTCCATCCCGTATAATATAAGACCGTTTTTCAAGCTATCGATGATGTCACGGAGAGTTCTCCCTTGCCTACAACGATCAAGAGGGCATCGTCCATGGCCATAAGTTAGAGCATCTACAACCAGAGCCTCAAACACGTCACAAACACTCGAGCGGGCTGACCGGTTACAAAAAACTAACCCACCCGGGCGCCTCAAATTGTCCTCAGACGCTCGTGCTGTCCGGCGCCCCTCATATCCAGCCCAAATATAGGGCAGCCCGGTCACATTCGTCATGTCCGCCCGGCCCACCACGGCCCCACATATATCCCCTGCGATGAACCCTAGACCTTGGTTCACCCCTCTTTCAAATTCTTCCTCTCCTTTTCTCAATCCGCCCTTTCCTCTTCCCAAACCGATCCATGACGGATGACCGGAGCGGCTCCGGCTCCAATGGCAACGAGTCGCTCTCACATTGCTTTGCGCCGCTCCTGTCTAGATCAGGGCAGCAGCAATGGGGCAGCTCAGGGACCGACGCACCGCCCCCCTTCGCCCATCGCCGCAGTGCGGGCGATCTTGTCGGGCAGTCCCGTCCGGCGCGCAGCACCGGTGGGTGCACCGCCCGCTCCGCCCCAATGTAGGTACGCTGCCCGACCGCCACCCCATCCATTCTACCTCCGGAGAGCGTCCACGGGCACGGTTGGATGCTTGTGCCCTCGCCGGCGCCGAGTGGTCAAGGACGCCCGAGTCGAAGGCACGGGCCGCACAACACGAGCGGCAGCGCACGAGGGAGGCCATGGTGGCGAGCGAGGTGTCAGGCAATCGCGTGCGCGCCCGTCGATCCCGAGGACGCACTCATTGCGTTCGTGCTCCGGCGCTCCTTGACAACATCGGAGACGGATGCGGCGGAAGAACGCCAAAGCGCTCCGGCTCGCTATGGAGTTGTCGGAGCGCGAGGCATCGGCGAAGGCGAGGAGGCACGCTGAGAAGCAAGAACGCTTGCTCCGGAGGTTTGCCAAGGGTCACATGGAGCTATCCAACGACTTTGATGACGGCTCAAGCTTCGACAATGACGACGACGACCCTCTGGCGGTCGATGCCTACACCAAAGGCCGAAACAGCACCGCCGACCGCAAAGGGAAAGGGGTAGTGAGGAAATGGTGATTTCCTCCACCCTTCCCCGTTGAATTAAGTTTTTTTATTGTATATTTAGGGTACTGTCCGATTAAAGCTACATCTTTTTGTTGTCCAATGATCATTTATGCTAAATTATGCATGTTTTAACTAGATTTCGTGTTAGTTCGTTGATCTACGTAGGCTTATTTTTGTATGTGCATGTGTTGCGTGAGGCCAAATTTATGATACGCGGGTGCGGACGCATCTAATTGAGGAGTGCTTGCTCAGTGCTTGCCAACGCGACCAAACGCATCCATGAATGTTTGAGATACCGAATGTGGCAAGTCCTACTGTAGGTGCTCTTATGGTCTAAAATAAAACTCTGGGATTGCGCTCCTTCCACGTCTCGAGCAGAGACAGAGAGTGACCAGGTACGCCGCGCGTGCTAGGCCCTAGCGCCTGCATGCCGCTTTGCCTCTCACCGATCAAACTGCAAACTGAAGCAGCTTTCAGCGTTGGCCGTACGTACATCTGGCGGCATGCGGCTGCCGGGACCGTGGGGGAGCTTGGCACTAGCTTCGTAGTAGTCAGTACAGTGCATCCTACGTATTCTAGGTAAGGTCTAAGGATATACACATTTGTTCTTAGATTTTCTCAGCGAAGCCTCGTGCATTGCCTGCATGCACGACTTGAGTCTTGACGCTCTGCATGTCTCGAGTCTTGACGCTCTGCATGCACTACAAGTGCTAGCTGTCGCTATCACTACGGATGAGTACGTACCAGTGAGCTAGCATGCGTGAATTTATAGATTTGTCCTACTTCTAGGCTTTTAGAAGAGTATCTCATCATCAAGCCCTACCTCGTCGATCCACTTAGCTCTAGCAATATATATATAGCTCACAAATATGCGAGAGATTGTGGTCGGGCCTATTGCTATTCTCTCGAATAGATGCAACGGAAATGACCTGTCATGTTTACTGTCTACGGCCGGGAAAGGGCAGGTCAAAAAGGCGTATCCCCGCCGATAATTTTTTGGAGACATCACTTGGATCTGCAAAAATGCCACCCCGGTCAAATTTTTTCTTGTCCCCAAAGTAACAGCACATGAATGAGGTATACTGCATCACATCTGCATCAGCATGATGCATACGGATACGATGAACACCACCTGTTTGGGAATAGTAGATACTACAGTACATATAGCTAGCAAGACATATGCATGCACGATCCAAACGTTTATACGTGTACGGTTTCAGGGCCGCTGCAATGAAGGCCATGCCTATGGCGATCGCCGATCGGTTGGATGGATGGCTCAGTCCGTCGATGCGCTCAGGGCCGCGCCTATCAGTTGGTACGCCGCGTCGAACTGACGGAAACGCGCACACGTGGGCGCGTCCGATGCTGTGCTGGTGCCTCTGTAGCTCTGTTGCGACAGCTCGGCTAGCTAGCTCGCCTGTGCAGCTCTGCTGGCGCGGTTTCCGTTTTGCTTCTGCTTCGGCACGATAGGCCGACGTCGACCAAGCATCGACGCGATCATGGCGTCACGGCGGCGTCACGCCGGGCGAACCCCACAGAGCGCTGTGGATCGATGGGGCGCGTCGACGTCCAATTGATTCGACATTCATGGCTCGCCTGGAAATGCTTGGCCCACTGCCAGCAGCTTGCAGGAGTACTACTCTGCTATGCACCGTGCAGAGGTCTTGATCGCCCCACTCGCCTCCGCGAACTGGAATGGTCAGCTTTCCCGAACAAAAGAGGAACAATGAGACGCATGGAGACCATGGTCAGCTTTCCCATGTCTCTGGCGACAGAGTTGATCAACGTGAAATGTTTCGCCTCCCGGGCCACCGACCCACACCAACCCACCATGCCGTGACTGCCGCGCCTCGTGCACGTTATTGTCCGGGCGCTGGCCGCTGGCCTGGGGTTTTCTCGCAAAGCCGGCGCGGTCCACGACGCTTTTACCCATGGACGGCACGGGCGGTGCCGCGGCCAATTACACTGGTGGGTATGACTCGTGCTGCATGCAGGCAAGACCGACGACTGCTCGGGCGGGCCTCACAGCACTAGAGCTGGCGGTGCCCTCTCGACGACGACGCCCGTGCCAGGTCGGCGCGCGACCGGTCGGGCTAGGGCCGGTCAGGAGAACGCACCATGAATCCATGATCGATTGGTAGTATGATTACGGCGGTGCGGCGGGCCGGCGGCCGTCGCTTTCCTTCACATCCGCCTCTCCCCTCGCGCACAATGGACTGCTCTGCTCGATCCGCTGCGAGAATAGTCAGTGCGCGGTAGCACCATATCCTCCATGCATGCTATTTTCAGCTCGTTTCGTCCCTTGGCCCGTTTCCTCTCAGTGTCGCTTTACGCGTCGCAACTCGCGAGTGATCCGGGTTCATACCGCCTTTCCTTGGCATGCACTCATGCATGTCTCCTTCCCTCCTCGCCCTTTCACGCGCACGCACACGCGGTGCCAAAGGGTCCGGCATTTCCACTGATCGCTCCGGCCACTACGCACTGTTCTCCCTCTTATCTGAATCCACCGTAGCTAACTATGCATCCTCTGATCTTTTCAATACGCCTTCACCGGCCCGTAACATAACAAAAAGCGCATGCACGCATGCACTCCGGGTTCACATCACACACACGGTGCTCGCTGTCACTCTAGATGCGAAAAGGCTAGGCAGAGAATAAAGTGATCCATCGAAATGCAACCAGATCAACGACCGATAGTACTATCTTCGCTAAAGCGAAGGGGCGTGTGTTGATCACTTAGGTAACTACGCTAACTGCTAGTACTATCTTCCTTGGTCGTTAATCCGTTATTATGAGTGAACTAACCTACGCAGCGCACCACCGGTGCCGTGCCGTCTCTTTCGCCCTACCAGGGCTGGCTACTGACGGACGAGGGCTTCTGGGCATTGCTACTAGCTTTTGGCGTTTTTCTTCGGCTGGGCCACCACGCTCCGCCCGGGCGGCCACATGCGGGCGATCGAGAATCAAAAGCTACACAGTTCATCGCAGGATCGACCGACCTGCGTCATGGCCAGGGCCCCCAGCCCCGATCCAGGTGTTCCTATCAGACGGACGGTGGATGTGAACCGCACGCTCTCGCGGCTTTGGCCCCATGCGCGGACCAGAGCTCGCTCGCTCGCGGACGTGCGCGCGGTGCTGAACTGCCGGTCCCGGCCGACATGCGCGCCCCGGCCATGCCGCTCCGTGCACGAGTTTTTCAGCGCGCGCTCCGTGCAACGCCGACGTGCAGATGGACGGCCGGTTTCGAAGGACTAACGTTGCTGCACGGCGTTTTTCTAGTTGCGTGACGCTCCCTGCCGTACGTCTGGTTCAAAATGGTTCTAGTGTTAATCACTCGAGGACGAGGGTTAGCCAGGTTTTGTCCGTAGGTACGTGCTTGAACGTAGAGTCTAGTGATCGATCAGCTAACTCTTAATTAATTGTGTCTCTGCATTTCCGGACGGTGCTAGCAAGAAAGAGACCAAACGGCATCCTCTCCTCCGAGCATTTCGGGACGTACGGTGCTAATAAGAGACCACAGATCACCATCCTCTTCTCTGAGCATTTTGGGGCTCTGTTTCCTGCCTCGACGAAGCCAGCCAGCCCATAACCGGCACTGCCTGCTGGTTATGGCACGTCCTATGAAAACGGAGCGTCGATCGATCGACGGAGGCAATACCGTCCAAGTACGAAGTACGCCCGACTTAACTGACGTCGCTGGCGGCAAAGCCCGAACCGAATTGCTCCAAGTGACGTCTCGGATATATCCAGCCGGGAAATCAAGAGGCGAAAGACATCGATGGCTCTTTCAAAAAAAGAAAAGACATCGATGGCTCTCGAACGAAAACGAACGGGAGCTTCAATCGCATCAGGTGAGATGACGTGATGTGGTCGTACGTGTGAGGCTCCCGTCCACACCAGCGCACCCTCTGCTATTGCCAAATCAGACCGAAAATATCGACCATGCAGGAGATCGATCCGTTTATTGCCCCAGTCGCCGCCCGGGGGCAATAATTGACACGGCCAAGATGATCTAATCACGACAATCAGAAATGTGCGTCGTGTGGTTAATTCATAGCTTGTAGCCCTGTACGCACTTCAAATCATCGCCGTGTTTCCTAGGAAGATGGTTTTGTGGCACGCAGGTGTGGCGGTACGCATTAGATTTCTTGTTGTTTCACGGCTTTATGATTTGGAAACTTGTTTGGTCTTTGTTTGTGTTTTAGCCTTTAGTTACTTTAGCTGGGTCAATGATGTAACATTTTGTAGTTTTTGACAGCTCCACCTATCTCATATATCATTTTTTAATTCAAATTTGGATCTATTATACTCCCTCCGTTTCATAATGTAAGACTTTTTTTGATACTACATCAATGTCAAAAAACGTCTTACATTATGAAACGAGGGAGAATCTATTAAACCGAAAGTCTAGTTTTTATTCCGTTTGCATATTCATGTTTCCTGTGACGAGGGCTTTCAAGTAAGATATATTTTGAATATGATTTGATGAGTTTTAAAGTTTTGTTAAATTTAAACTGTTGAAACTTGATACGAATGAACAATAAAACCGCAAGTTTCATTAACAAAAACTTAAAAGTTGGCGTCTAGCGGCGGGAATCTGTCACCGCGACCTTGGCCACCATTGGTTTGGTACGTTGCACACCGCAGAAGAAGTGGCGTAGGGTGTACGCCGCCATCGCCGTTCATTTCTTCGGGCGGCGGGCCACACTCAATTTTTCGGCCAAGACTGCAGATATGACCACTCTTGCCCCCTCCCCCCCTCTCCGCTTGGATTGTCTCCCACTGTGAGGAGATAGAGTGCTGGAAGGCGCACGAGCAGTTGAACACCTAGAGGTTGGACAAGGACCTGCAACGAAGCTCATTACCGAGGAGCCGGATATTCGAGCAGTGAAACAATATATTTTTTTGGTCCGTTGTCGACGAGCGCAAGGTCGACCCTGAGCGTGGTGAGTATGTTCGCCTTTTTTCGATGAGAGGGGCCACATGGCCCCCATTTTTATTAAAAAATTGAAATCTTTTACAAGAAAATAACAATACACTTACATCCCTGGCACTAAACCGCATCAGGATACTACTAAACACTAGCAACCAAACCAGCACTAGCACACTTGTGTAGATAACATCGAGCCAGATGGGCGGAACAAAAGCTAATGCAAAAATAGAGGCAGATGATACTAGAACAAAAGCTAAATATATCCAACATCAGAATTATCCACTCTTTTGGGTGATAACCAGGAGCGATCCAAGTCTTGAAACCAGCACCTCCAGCAATTGATTTCATCAGATTCTCCTCACATACGGCGCCCACCCATATCCTCTCATGTAGACATTTCGAGCCACCCGGGCAATCCTTCTAGTGACTAGCTGCAACATGTTTTGTAGTCCTTTTTCTGCAAAATTTTCCACGAATACAGAAGGGAGCAAACAGACATAATAATATCAGTAGGATCATTGGGCATCACACCTTGAAAGCATGATTTATTTATCGTTTCCAAATAGACCATAGCAAAGCAGCAACACCAAGCATAACAACTACTCTATCTTTGCCAGTATAGTTAGGCAGCCAATTCTGGCATAAATCAAGGAAAGACACAGGGGATCTTTGGTTAGCCAAGGAGCACCCCACAATACTCCATAAGAACCTAGATAGGGAACAAGAAAAAAAAAGTGATCCACCTTCTCTATACTGTCACAAAACTCACAATGCTTAGCACCTTTCCAACCTTTTCACTTAATTTATCTTTGGTTAGGATCCTATTCTTGATCACTAACCAGGAGAAGGCTTTAATTTTCAACAACATCTTCATTCTCCATAGCAACTTATAAGGGAATACAACTTGTCGAGCAACAAGATAATGGTACAGAGATTTAACTGAGAAGCTCTCAGAAAAGGTAAGAAGTCATTTAACTTTGTCAGGTTCCTCTAACGAAGTCACCTTACTACACATATCAAGTAATGTGTTCCACATATCAAGGGTCTCCCCATGCAAACATATTCTAAATCTGATGCAATCAAAATCCTTGCTAAACACCTTCGCAAAAGTGACATGCCTACCAAAGGTCAAGTTGTAAAGATGTGGAAAAATCAAACATAGGGGTTCGTCTCTTAACCAAGCATCCTTCCAAAATCTAGTTTTGCGACCATCACCCACAACTCTCTGAAAGTATCCATAAAAATTATCTTTAACCTCCATCAAACCATTCCAGAAATGGGAGTTGCCAGGAGATGGGAAAAAGCAAAGATGAGGGGTATTGGGTCGTCTGTCGCTGAGAATACACAAGTGGTGCACGCAGATTTATAGTTGCGACCGCGATACTCGGAAAGGACCAAAAAAGAATTGAAAAATTAAAAAAGAATTAGAAAAGCTGCGAAGGGGACCTATGAATGCGGTCTCCCTAGAGCGACAAAAGGAGATTCTCGTCCTTATTGAAAATCTTTTGGAACAAGACGAGATTTACTGGATTCAACGAGGTCATGCAAACTAACTATTGCATGGGACCGTAACACTTCTTTTTCCCATAATGCGGCAACAGCCAGAAAGAAAAAAAATCAGATAAAAAATTTGCTGCGTGACAATGGGGGTGTGGGTGCAAGATACGGAGATGAAATATCACATTAGAGGGTATTTTTCAAAGCTCTTTACATCTGAAATCTCTCAGCCAAACCCCGAAGTTCTATCTCTTGTAAAAAGAAAAGTGACAAATGATATGAACAATGCTCCTATGGCCCCATATATGGCAGAGGAAGTTCGGAAGGCCTTTTTGCTATATTGGTGATTGATGACCCACAAGTATTGGAGATCTATCGTAGTCCTTTCGATAAGTAAGAGTGTCGAACCCAACGAGGAGCAGAAGGAAATGATTAGCGGTTTCCAGCAAGGTATTCTCTGCAAATACTGAAATAAGTGGTAACAGATAGTTTTGTGATAAGATAATTTGTAACGAGCAACAAGTAACAAAAGTAAATAAAGTGTAGCAAGGTGGCCCAATCCTTTTTGTAGCAAGGGACAAGCCTGGACAAACTCTTATATAGAGAAAAGCGCTCCCGAGGACACATGGGAATATCGTCAAGCTAGTTTTCATCATGTTCATAAGATTCGCGTTCGGTACTTTGATAATCTGATATGTGGGTGGACCAGTGCTTGGGTACTGTCCTTACTTGGACAAGCATCCCACTTATGATTAACCTCTATTGCAAGCATCCGCAACTACAACAAAAGTATTAAGGTAAACCTAACCATAGCATGAAACATATGGATCCAAATCAGCCCCTTACGAAGCAACGCATAAACTAGGGTTTAAGCTTCTGTCACTCTAGCAACCCATCATCTACTTATTACTCCCCAATGCCTTCCTCTAGGCCCAAACAATGGTGAAGTGTCATGTAGTTGATGTTCACATGACACAACTAGAGGGAAGACAACATACATCTCATCAAAATATCAAACGAAGACCAAATTCACATGACTACTAATAGCAAGACTTCTCCCATGTCCTCGGGAACAAACGTAACTACTCACAAAGCATATTCATGTTAATAATCAGAGGGGTATTAATATGCATATAGGATCTGAACATATGATCTTTCACCAAATAAACCAACTAGTATCAACTACAAGGAGTAATTAACACTACTAGCAACCCCACAGGTACCAATCCCGGACATGGAGATAAGAATTGGATACAAGAGATGAACTAGGATTTTGAGAGGAGATGGTGCTGGTGAAGATGTTGATGGAGATTGCCCTCTCCCGATGAGAGGAGCGTTGGTGATGATGATGGCGATGATTTCCCCCTCCCGGAGGGAAGTTTCCCCGGCAGAACAGCTCCCCCAAAGCCCTAGATTGGTTCCGCCTCGTGGCGGCGGAGTTTTGTCCGAGAAGATGGCTTATGATTTTTTCCCATCGAAAGACTTCATATAGTAGAAGATAGCCACCAGAGGGCCACCAGGGGGCCCACGAGGTAGGGGGCGCGCCCCCACCCTCGTGGGCAGGGTGTGGCCCCCTGGTGAACTTCTTACGCTCAGTATTTTTTATATATTCTGAAAACGTCTTCCATGAAGTTTTAGGACTTTTGGAGCTGTGCTGAATAGGTCTCTAATATTTTCTCCTTTTCCAGCCCAGAATCCCAGCTGCCGGCATTCTCCCTCTTTATGTAAACCTTGTAAAATCAGAGAGAATAGGCATAAGTATTATGACATAATGTGTAATAACAGCCATTGTTGAGGAAATCGTTAACTGGTAGCTGCTCGGTCGGCCGGTGAGTAGGGGATTAATAGGCTAATCGGCAAGTTAATCAGCCATTTAATCAATTAATTGGACGATTTATCGGGTAATCAACTACTCGGGGACCCTATGAGTAGGGATTAATCGGCAAGTTAACTGGTTAATCGGATGAATTCTTGAACAGGGATAACAACCCATAATGCAATAAATATCGATATAAAAGCATGATGCAAAATGGACGTATCAACTCCCCCAAGCTTAGACCTCGCTTGTCCTCGAGCGAAAGCCGAAATCGAAAAATATGTCCACATGTTTAGAGATAGAGGTGTCGATAAAAGTAAAATACGAACATGAGGGCATCATGATCATTCTCATTATTAGAACAACAACTTACATAATTCTTGTCATATGATTTCTTATGCTAGAGTAATAATTCAATCACAATTTCAAGTATGAATCGTAAACTTCATTGAAAACTAACAAACTATAATCTCGGTCATTGGAGCAATTGCAATTTATCATAATATAGGAAAGAGTCAATATATAAGAGCTTTTCAGCAAGTCCACATACTCAACTATCATATAGTCTTTCACAATTGCTGACACTCATGCAATACTTATGGGTATGGAGTTTCAATAAGACACAGAGAAAGATGGGGCTTATAGTTTTGCCTCCCAACGTTTTACCTCAAGGGTAATGTCAACAATAATAGTTCATGAAAACTCACATCCAATTGGCCATATATACCAGGATCTTTCCAACATACTGTGCTTGCCAAACGATAAAATGTAAAAAGGAAGGGTGAAGATCACCATGACTCTTATGCAAGGTAGGAGGTAAAAGTAAAAGATAGGCCCTTCGCAGAGGGAAGCAGAGGTTGTCATGCGCTTTTATGGTTGGATGCACAAAATCTTAATGCGAAAGAATGTCACTTTATATTGCCACTTGTGATATGGACCTTTATTATGCAGTCTGTCGCTTTTATTTCTTCCATATCGCACGATCGTATAAAGCTTATTTTCTCCCACACTAATAAGTCATACATATTTAGAGAGCAATTTTTATTGCTTGCACCGATGACAACTTACTTGGAGGATCTAACTCAATCCATAGGTAGGTATGATGGACTCTCATGGCAAAACTGGTTTAAGGGTATTTGGAAGAACAAGTAGTATCTCTACTTGGTGCGATGAATTTGGCTAGTATGAGGAGAAAGGCAAGCTCTACTTCTTTCGTTGAGTATTTTTTATTCTGAAAACGTCTTCCGTGAAGTTTCAGGACTTTTGGAGCTATGCAGAATAGGTCTCTAATATTTGCTCCTTTTCCAGCCCAGAATCCCAGCTGCCGGCATTCTCCCTCTTTATGTAAACCTTGTAAAATAAAAGAGAATAGGCATAAGTATTGTGACATAATGTGTAATAATAGCCCATAATGCAATAAATATCGATATAAAAGCATGATGCAAACTGGACGTATCAACTTCCCCAAGCTTAGACCTCGCTTGTCCTCAAGCGAAAGCCAAAATCGAAAAATATGTCCACATATTTAGAGATAGAGGTGTCGATAAAAATAAAATACAGACATGAGGGCATCATGATCATTCTTAGAACAACAACTTATATAATTCTTGTCATATAATTTCTCATGCTAGAGTAATAATTTCAATCACAAACTTCATTAACAACTAACAAACTATAATCTCAGTCATTGGAGCAATTGCAATTTATCATAACATAAGAAAGGGTCAACATATAAGAGCTTTTCAGCAAGTCCACATACTCAACTATCATATAGTCTTTCACAATTGCTGGCACTCACGCAATACTTATGGGTATGGAGTTTTGATCGGACATAGAGAAAGATAGGGGCTTATAGTTTTGGCTCCCAACATTTTACCTCAAGGGTAATGTCAACAATAATAGTTCATGAAAACTCACATCCAATTAGCCATATATACCAGGATCTTTCCAACGTACTGTGCTTGCCAAAGGATAAAATGTAAAAAGGAAAGGTGAAGATCACCATGACTCTTATGCAGGGCAGGAGATAAAAGTAAAAGACATGCCCTTCGCAGAGGGAAGCAGAGGTTGTCATGCGCTTTTATAGTTGGATGCACAAAATCTTAATGCGAAAGAACATCACTTTATATTGCCACTTGTAATATGGACCTTTATTATGCAGTCTGTCGCTTTTATTTTTCCATATCACACGATCGTATAAAGCTTATTTCTCCCACACTAATAAGTCATACATATTTAGAGAGCAATTTTTATTGTTTGCACCGATGACAACTTACTTGGAGGATCTTACTCAATCCATAGGTAGGTATGGTGGACTCTCATGGCAAAACTGGTTTAAGGGTATTTGGAAGCACAAGTAGTATCTCTACTTGGTGCTATGAATTTGGCTAGCATGAGAGGGAAAGGCAAGCTCAACTATGTTGGATGATGCATGACAATATAATTTATTTCAGATGTAAGAAAACATAACCCATTATCTTGTCTTCCTTGTCCAACGTAAACTCTTTAGCATGTCATATTTTAATGAGTGCTCACAATCATAAAAGATGTCCAAGATAGTATATCTATATGTGTAGACCTCTCTTTCTTTATTACTTCCTATTAATTGCAACGATGACCAAAACTATGTTTATCAACTCTCAACAACTTTTATTCATCATACTTTTTCTATGTGAGCTCATTACTCTCCATGAGATCCATATGATCTCTTTGTTTCTTTTTATTTCTTTCTCTTTTCTTTTATTCACTTAAGATCATGGCAAAAGAATCAAGCCCTTGACTCAACACTAATCTTTATTATATATAGCTCATAGACTCGATTACATAGAAGGATTATAAAGAAAAACTCACAACTAGATCATACTAAGAACTTTTATTCTACTAGATCAAGATATTACCAAAAGGATCGAACTAAGAAAAACGATAAAGGTAAAAGTGATGGTGATACGATACCGGGGCACTCCCCCAAGCTTGGCAGTTGCCAAGGGGAGTGCCCATACCCATGTGATTATGTCTCTCTTTTCGGGGATGCTGATGTGATATTCTTGGCGATGATGCCCCTCAAGATACGATTCTCCTCCTCGGGCTTATTGACTTGCTGCTTGAGGTCCATTATTTCCTTTCGGAGTTTTCCTGTAACAGCCAAAGCTCCCTGCACCCAAGGGTGCTGCATAGCTGCGGGAGAACCAATGACACTCTTTTTCATATTCTCATAAGAAAGAAATCTAACATTGGAAGGGATAACCGAGTTTGGAATAGCCGAGCTCTGCAGTTCTCCCATTGTGAATCCAGCTCGAAAGTGGGAAGTGACTTCTTGATCCTCTTCCATGGCATCTATACTCTTCAAATCAGCCTCCATCTCTTCCTCCGTTGCTGGCCCAAAGAGGTCAACATTGTTGTTTGTCATTGATCTCGGTGCCGGGTGAGACACCCGGCTCTCCCCAACTGACTCTTGCGAAGACATCTTGCTCTAATCTGCAGCAGCAACAACTCGAAACACAAACAGAGGATAATTGCGTGATACGGGAGTCAAAACCCCCGGGAGATTATATAATGAATTTTTACCGACCAAAATACGTGTCGTGTAAGAAAATGGAGTCCGGAGAGCACACGAGGTGCCCACGAGGTAGGGGGCGCGCCCTCCACCCTCGTGGAGCCCTCGTGTCCTTCGCGGACTGCTACTTATTTTTCTATTTTTCTAAATATTCCAAAAGGGAGAAATATTGCCTTAAAACTGTTTTGGAGTCGGTTTACTTACCGTACCACATGCCTATTCCTTTTCAGAGTCTGAAACGTTCCGAAAAGTGTCCCTTATGTATTCCTCCGGGGTTACGGTTTCAATAACGTTGGTTTCAATATTTATGGGATTACCTGAGATATAATGTTTGATTCTTTGACCGTTCACCACCTTCGGATTTGTACCTTCGAAGTTGTTGATTTTTATGGCACCGGAACGATAGACCTCCTCGATAACGTAAGGACCTTCCCATTTAGAGAGAAGTTTTCCTGCAAAAAATCTTAAACGAGAGTTGTATAGCAATACATAATCACCTACATTAAACTCACGCTTTTGTATCCTTTTATCATGCCATCTTCTAACTTTTTCTTTAAACAACTTGGCATTTTCGTAGGCTTGGATTCTCCATTCATTGAGTGAGCTAATATCAAATAACTTCTTCTCACCGACAAGTTTAAAATCATAATTGAGCTCTTTAATAGCCCAATATGCATTGTGTTCTAGTTCAAGAGGTAAGTGACATGCTTTTCCATAAACCATTTTATACGGAGACATACCCATAGGATTTTTATATGCAGTTCTATAGGCCCATAATGCATCATCAAGTTTCTTGGACCAATTCTTTCTAGATCTATTAACAGTCTTTTGCAAAATTAATTTGAGGTCTCTATTACTCAATTCTACTTGACCACTATATTAACAGTCTTTCCATAAAACTTACGGGCATCCTTGAAGAGAGTAGGCCAATAAAAACCAGATTGCAATACCTTATATGCAGTTCTATCTCCAGCATGGTGTCCTCCATAAGCTTCGGAGTGACACTTGTGTAGGATCTGTTCCTGTTCATGCTCAGGTACACAACATCTAATAACACCATGTACTCCTTTATAAAGATGTGGGTCATCCCAAAAGTAATGCCTCAAATCATAGAAGAACTTTTTCTTTTGCTGGTATGTGAAACTAGGTGGTATAAACTTAGCAACAATGTAATTAGCATAATCAGCATACCATGGAGCAGTATGAGAAGTATTTATGACATTTAATTGCTCACCAGGAAAGCTATCATCAATAGGTAGTGGGTCATCAAGCACATTTTCTAACCTAGACAAGTTGTCTGCAACGGAGTTCTCAGCTCCCTTTCTATCAACAATATGTAAATCAAATTCTTGTAGCAAGAGAACCCATCTAATAAGTCTAGGTTTAGCATCCTTCTTTTCCATAAGATATTTAATAGCAGCATGATCAGTGTGAATAGTTACTTTAGAATCAACAATATAAGGCCTGAATGCAATAAATATCGATATAAAAGCATGATGCAAAATGGACGTATCAGTGATTTAAAAGCGTCGGGGCCAGATGGTATGCACGCTATTTTTTATAAAAGATTTTGGTCTATATTGGGAGAGGATCTGACTGAAGAGGTCCTCTAGGCAGTGAATGAAGGAAATATGCCCTAGAGGCAATAATAAAGTTGTTATTTATATTTCCTTATATCATGATAAATGTTTATTATTCATGCTAGAATTGTATTAACCAGAAATTTGATACATGTGTGGATACATAGACAAAAACACAGTGTCCCTAGTATGCCTCCACTGGACTAGCTCGTTAATCAAAGATGGATAAGTTTCCTAACCATAGACATGTGTTGTCATTTGATGAACGTGATCACATCATTAGGAGAATGATGTGATGGACAAGACCCATCCGTTAGCTTAGCATAATGATCGTTAAGTTTTATTGCTATTGCTTTCTTCATGACTTATACATATTCCTTTGACTATGAGATTATGCAACTCCCGGATGCCGGAGGAATACCTTGTGTACTATCAAATGTCACAATGTAACTGGATGATTATAAATATGCTCTACAGGTATCTCCGAAGGTGTTTGTTGGGTTGGCATAGATCTAGATTAGCATTTATCACTCCGAGTATCAGAGATGGTATCTCTGGGCCCTCTCGGTAATGCACATCATAAGAAGACTTGCAAGCAATGTGACTAATGAGTTAGTTTCCGGATGATGTATTACGAAATGAGTAAAGAGACTTGCCGGTAACAAGATTGAACTAGGTATGAACATACCGATGATCGAATCTCGGGCAAGTAACATACCGATGACAAAGGGAATTGCGTATGTTGTCACTATGGTTTGACCGATAAAGATCTTCGTCGAATATGTAGGAACCAATATGAGCATCTAGGTTCCGCTGTTCGTTATTGACCGAAGATGTGTCTCGGTCATGTCTACATAGTTCTCGAACCCGTAGGGTCCGCAGGCTTAACATTCGATGACGATTTGTATTATGAGTTATGTGATTTGGTGACCGAATGTTGTTTGGAGTCCCGGATGAGATCACAGATATGGCGAGGAGTCTCAAAATAGTCGAGAGGTAAAGATTCATATATTGGACGATAGTATTCGGACACTAAAAGTGTTTCAGAATGTGTCGGGTACGTATCGGAGTACCGGGAGGGGGGGTTACCGGAACCCCTCGGGGGAAGATATGGGCCATAGGAGGGAGGCAGGCCAGCCCACAAGGGGTGGAGCGCCCCCCCAAGGGAGGATTCTGAATTGGACTAGGGGAGTGGGCGGCTCCCCCCTTTCCTTTTCCTTTTCCTTTTCCTTCTCC